>NW_026057923.1:0-163011 GCF_023721935.1 Panthera uncia
TGTGTGTGTGTGTGTGTGTGTGTGTGTGTGTGTTGAGGGTACTGATGGGAGGAAGAGTTATGCATTCTTTGATGTTTTTTAGTAATCTTTTGTCTTCAAGGATCCCAACTTCTCCACTCTTGCTTTCTCCCCCATCACTATGCAGTTTTGTAAGGCACTTACCTCTCCCTTCCCATTTAACTGCTTCCCCTTCCCCCTTTTCTGGAAAAGTTGCTTTTCTAAGATGCTACCTCTAATCCTGCAGACACTAAATCTCTTCCCTAGTTCTGCTCTGATTGACCGTGATTCCTTTCCAACATTTTCACATGCAGGATGGACTTTCTCTTTCTGTTAATTTAGTTCAGTCTATGGCTTTTGCCCTCTCTCTCTTCTATTGAAGTCTTCCCCAGACTGCCCTTCTCCTCTTGGAGGCTTAGGGCAATAGGAGCATGAAGGTGGCTTTCTGGGATTTGATGTATACTTTTTTACCTGAAATAGTTTGAAGTTTGGATATTCAGAGTTTTATTCACATTGAGGGCATGTTTTTATGTAGTCTTCTTTGTTGCTGCTTTCTTTCTTTCTTTCTTTCTTTCTTTCTTTCTTTCTTTCTTTAAGAATATGTTGAGAGATATGAATTGATTTAGGAACTCTTACCTTGGTTATAAATTTCTTCAGTTTCTCACCTTTTAGCATTTGGGTAACACTGTATATATGAGGTCCTTTCTAGTCAGAGCTATATTCTGCTAGAGGCATGGTTCAGTTGACCTCCGAGGGGCCATTAGAAAGAGTCCTATGAAATTAGGACTGATTTGGGAACATTTCAGAATTCATGCCAGGGGTTATTTGCTAATATTCATTTACCAAAAATTGAAATAAGCATTTGGGAAAATATTTATTGAGTATGCTGAGGATTTCCATTACTGTTTCTTTTTAAATGAAGGCTATTTTGTTTTTAAATCCTTTTGCCTGAAGTTGATGGTACCTTACCTGGTGTCTATAACTGGAAATAGCACCATATAGTCCCCCAGCCTCCAGCACATTGAACTTCTATCAGATAAAACATTCCACATGTCTCCTTAAACAACCTAATAAATCTACAGCAAGCAATGGCTCGGTTCAGAATGAAAACCTTCAGCTAGTGAGTATGATTTCTTTTAGCCAGTAGTTGCCATCTTGTTTATAAGGAAAATGGAGCCATTTTCTTAACTGTGTATCTAAGCTCTGTAGAGCTGTTTGTTTGGTTTTTAACAAAGACAATACAAAAATAAATTAGGCCTCGATTTGGTTTAGGTAAGCAATCTTTTGAGCCACAGCTGTATTACTAACTGATCCATAATTGCTCTGCATTTATGAGGTACATAGTTTATTCTCTTGCTTGCCACACAATAGACCCTGCAAGTTAAAGAGCTCCAAGTTTCAAGGACTGGAGTTTTTGGGTGCCTGCCAGGACTGATCTGTTTAGCAAACAAGCTGGAGGGTGCTTATTAGTAGGTTGTGGCTTGCAGACCATGAAGCCCCTGGGGCCAGATGCACTGATCAAATGGTGGATCTATATACCAGCAAGGCCATTGGATGAAAAGGAGAACAGCACCGCATTACTAAATATGCTTCTCATAGGCCTTAATTAAGCCACTGTAAATGACTTCTTTTGTAACTCTTTCTGTTGGTCCAGAAGACAGGCTATTAAAGATTAACATAGGAACTATTTTTCAAATTAGAATGTAGACAATTCTGATGAGTTACAGCTATATTATTCATATTACAAGAATAAGCTCTGGTTAGATTGGGAAAGTGAAGAGTCATATTTCTAGTGGAACAAAACACATCTCATTTTCTCTAGTTGCATTTCTTTAAAAAAAAATTGCTAGTCTTCTCTGCCCCCTGCTTAGATTTTTGTTTCTATTGAGTGACTCAAGGTGGCTTGAGGCTTTAAAATTAATGCCTGGTAGAGTATTATTGAGGCCTTGGAAGAATGAAGCTAGTCTGATCTATGTTACATCAAAAAAAAAAAAAAAAAGATCTGGATAATGTCGTTTTTTGCCATTCTTCTTACACATTTTCTTCTGCCCTCACTTGTTTGCTCTAAATTTTGACTTAATAGCATAGAATATACCTTATGAGTGTTGTTATATTTTAATAGAAGCTATTTCAAGAATATAGATGCATGAGTGGAGAAATTTCTGAGAGTCATCTCAGTATGTTATTTCTATGAGTTCTATCAATAAAACCTTTTGTGTCTCTTGCCCTGCTGTTATTGGTCAATAATTTGTTTTTTTAAAGTTGGAAGACAATTGCACATTAAATACCAATCTCATAAAGTTAGGTACATGCGCGGGATAGAGGAAGAGAAACTTGAGAACGTCAAAGCTATAATATTTGCTAAAATGAATAATGAATGATGTTCAGCTGGATTTGCATTTAAGGCAGAATCACCCATAGTATGATGATGTGGCAAAAGAACAGTATAGAACAGTTTTAAAAATGCTAATGAGGGGCGCCTGGGTGGCGCAGTCGGTTAAGCGTCCGACTTCAGCCAGGTCACGATCTCGTGGTCCGTGAGTTCGAGCCCCGCGTCAGGCTCTGGGCTGATGGCTCGGAGCCTGGAGCCTGTTTCCGATTCTGTGTCTCCCTCTCTCTCTGCCCCTCCCCCGTTCATGCTCTGTCTCTCTCTGTCCCAAAAATAAATAAAAGAACGTTGAAAAAAAAAATTAAAAAAAAATGCTAATGAGGGGCACCTGGGTGGCTCAGTCAGTTGGGCATCCAACTTCTGCTCAGGTCATGATCTCACACTCCGTGAGTTCAAGCCCCGCGTGGGGCTCTGTGCTGACAGCTTGGAGCCTGGAGCCCACTTTGGATTCTGTGTCTCCCTCTCTCTGCCCCTCCCTCACTCACACTCCATCTCTCTCTGTCTCTCAAAAATGAATAAATGTTAAAAATTTTTTTTAAAATGCTAATGATATTTTACCTCCAAAGTTGAGAAATTCTGGTAAAACGACCAAACTAAAAATAATTATTTCCAGTTTTATGATCTTATTGGACTTACACTTTACCATTTGTAACACTGGCATGACTAAAGTAGTTTGGGGTTTTCTTGGAGGAAAATATTTACATAGAAAAATATAATTCTACAAAATGTGGCTCTTATGTCAACAATTATTTAGTGTTGATAAAAATTGGCCATATTTATTCTCACCAAAACATTTAACCAAAAGCAATGCAACATAACAAGTACCACACTTTTCTTCTTGGATCTCGAAACCATTTTACTCAGGAGTGAAACTGTTCTTCATTTTTTATTTATCGACTTTAGCTGTATTTGTATATGTGGGTCATTTCACTATTTTAATGAGCTTATCTGATGGAAATTAGCTACTTTGAAAGATGCTTAAGCTTGTATAGTTTGGGCATGCAAATTTCATTGGGTCCAAAAGTTCAGAACCTGGAGTAAATTAATGTAGAGGAAGCCAGCTGTGAACTTGAAGCCTAACTACCAAAAATGCAGAGGAAGCAGAAATTCCTCCTTCAATTTCTGTCACTTGTTTCAATCTAACATGTAATTTTTGAATCCCTGAAAAATGTTCCACCTCAGTGCTTAATTCTGGTGAGACCCAGACCTGGTCCCTGCTTTCTCAGAGCTCACAGTGTTGTAGGGAAAACAGAAAAGTTAACGTAGAACCTTAGTGGAAGGGGGTGTCCTTGGACATAGCGCAAAGGAAGCTGTGACCACCTCACAGGCCTGCGGCAGAAGAGGAAGGGAAAACGTCTCTGTCTCTGAGGAGAGCCTCTCTGCGGTGGTCTCTGCAGGGTCAGTTATAATTTGCCAGTCACGAAAGGCAGAGGGGATTCCAGGGAGAGAGCCCAGTGTGTGCAAAGTCACAGTGGGTGAAAGAGGAAGCAGGTCTGATAGCGTTGGAGAGTGAAGTGAATGGAAGGGAGCGTGAGGACCGAGGTTAGGCAGGAGTTAAGCAGGAGTTGGGTTGGGAGGGCTCTTAGGTGCCATGTTAGGACTTTGCTTTTTGAGGTAATTAATCACTCAAAGAGTCGACATAATTGGATTTCTGTGGTTGCATCTTAATAATATATTTTCTATTATAAAATGCAACACATTAAACACATATAATGGAAACCTCAACATGCTAATACTCCAGCAACTTAGAGATGACTATTGTTAACATTTTGGTATAGATTTTTCTGATCACTCTTCTATATATGTATATATTGTAGTATGTATCTATCTGTGTGTGTGTGTGTATATATACACACACAGACACACACACACACATATTTTAAATGGCTTCATACTAGCTGTTTGATAACCTGTTTTTTCACTTTACAGTGAGTGTATTTTGAACATTTTACCATATCAATTTTTTTCTACAAAATGATTTTTATTTTTATTTTTTTATTTTTTTTTAATGTTGATTTTTGAGGGAGACAGACAGACAGAGTGTGAGCAGGGGAGGGGCAGAGAGAGGAGGAGACACAGAATCCGAAGCAGGCTCCAGGCTCTGAGCTGTCAGCACAGAGCCCTACGCAGAGCTCAAACCCACAAACTGAGTTCATGACCTGAGCCAAAGTCAGATGCTTAACTGACTGAGCCACCCAGGTGCCCCTACAAAATGACTTTTAGCAATTGCATAACATTCCATCATGGAGAAGAATTCCAATTGAGAAAGAATTATTGGATATATGTATTATTTTCATATGTTTTTGCTGTCATAAACAACAGCCCATGAAACATCGTTGTGTATATACATCTTTGTGCCCATATGTGATTAGGTTCTTAAGATATATTCCTAAAAGTTCAATTGCCAGCTGACGGATTAGGAACAATTACAATGACTTTGATACATATTGCCAGATCGCCCTCCAGAGAAACATGAAAATTGTCCTGGAGAAGGGTAGGGTTATAGGCCAAGAGATATATTAGAAGACTGTTTCTGTTGATCAAACGAGAATTGCCAGTGTGACTTTTTGAATGTGATAGATCAAAAAAGGAAGGCATCTGCAATAGATCTTGTAATTATTATGTCTTTTTTGTTAACCCAAACTGTCTGAGACAACCTTGAAGTCAGAAGCTAGATCTTTGTTCTTTTTTTTTTTTTTTTTTTTTTTCCTATATCCCAAAAACACCTACCTGGAAATAATTTTGGGTAAATAAATTTTTGATATATGAAAAATTTAAAAAAAAAAAAAGAAGAAGACAACTGGGATGACCTCCAGCTTCCTATCTTGGATGGTGGGAAACATGGATATACCTAAATGACAAAGATAGTACAGGAGTCCTGTATTATGTACCCTAAGTTTTCTTAGGAATGAGTATTCTGCCTTACTCCCTATTCCTTACATCACCAACTTTTTAACTTCTTTTTTTATTTTAATTTTTTAAATGTTTATTTTTGAAAGAGAGAGAGAGACAGAGCATGAGTGGGGGAGGGGCAAAGAGAGAGGGAGACGCAGAATCTCAACAGGCTCCGGGCTCTGAGCTGTCAGCACAGAGCCCAACGCAGGGCCCTAACTCATGAGCCAAAGTCTGGACACCCAACCAACTGAGCCACCTAGGCACCCCTAACTTCTTTTGATCTAAATGCTGAGACTTAAATCATTAGAAAAAGTCTCTTTTATTAATTTTCTTTTATTAAAAATTCTTTTATTCTCTATTAAGGTAAATAAAATGACCCCACTTAATTCAAATGAACATTACCTGAGTAGTTTCTTCATGCGCAGCTCTTTACATGGTGGTTATAGAGAGGGCAGGAAAAGGGGGCAACAAAAAAACTCGAGGATGTGTACTTGGAAAGGCTTGGGGCAGGTATTTTATCATCATGGCCCTGAATGAAGGAATTCAGTATCAACCAAAGACAGAACGGCACTGATGTTGCTTCCAAGCCAGGCATGTGCTTTTTCTGACACAGAATTTTAGAACTAAAAAAGCGTCTTTTTGTCTAACCTTCCTCCTTTTATAGATGAAAAACTGAGCCTGAATGCATGAAATGATGTTTTCAGAGTGCTACAGGGGAATAGAACTCAGGTCCTGTGGTTCTCCACCTTGTTTTTTTTTTAAACGTTTATTTATTATTGAGAGACAGAGAGAGACAGAGCATGAGCATGGGAGGGGCAGAGAGAAGGGGAGACACAGAATCCGAAGCAGACTCCAGGCTCTGAGCTGTCACCACAGAGCCTGACAAGGGGTTCAAACTCACAAACCACGAGATCGTGACCTGAGCCAAAGTCGGAAGCTTAACTGACTGAGCCACCCAGGCACCCCATTGTGGTTCTCCACCTTATATCCTTCCCCTCTCCCATCCTGTGCAGTCCTGAGCCAGGAGCCAACAATTTAAAGACAACACCTCTTTCTTAAAGTGAACACAGAGGGTTGACTTGAGAGCACTGCCTAGGTCTTGGTTAAATAAGAATGGAGTTTTAATTACCTAGGACATTTCTTGTTTCAAATAGGAAAGGTTGGCAGAGTTAAATCTCTTATTCAACACATAATTATCAGTCGCTGCTACATGCCAGCAGCTATGTTCTGTGTTGGGGAGATAAACATAAAGACAAGATTGTCGCTTTACAACATTTTTAGTAGCAGAAGTTTCATCTAGACAAGGAAGCAAGCGATTACGATGCAGGTCAGTGGGTGTTAAGATACTGGACATACAGGGTGTTGGGAAAGCTGCAGGAGGACACCTGAGCCAGACTCTAGCTTCAGAGGGGGTCTTTACAAAGGAATTGGCATCTTTGGGAGAAAGTTAACCAGAAGAGAAGAAGATGAAAAATAGAGTGTTCTAGGCTGAGGGGACACACAGAGAGAGAACAAAGAGGCATTGGTGGGGTTTTTGGTCTGTTTTTATTGAAGTACAGTTGACATAAAATATTGGGGCACCTGGGTACCTCAGTCAGTTAAGCATCCGACTTGATTTCGGCTCAGACCATGATCTTATGGTTCGTGAGTTCAATCCTGCTGACAATACGGAATGGCTTGGGATTCTCTTTCTCCCTCTTTCTCTGCTCCTTCCCTGTTTGCATGCTCTTTGTCTCTCAAAATAAATAAATAAACTTAAAAAAATGTTATATTAGTTTCAGGTGTACCGCTTAGTGATTCAACAGTTACATACACTAGGAAATGCTCACCAGGTTAAGTGTAGTCACTATATGATGTTACTACAACATCATTGACTATGTTCTGTATGCTGTATTTTTTTAAATCTGTATGACTTATTTATTTTTTAACTGTAAGTTAACCCCCTTCATCTATTTTACCTGTTATCCATTGTGTACGTTTATCATTTCTTCTTTCTCCTTTCATCTATCAGTGGGCATATCTTGGCTATTGTAAATAATGCTGCAGTAGTGGAACTGAAAGACTTCCAGCGTGTCTAGGCAGGAGGAATCATGGTGACTCCCAGATTTCCAGCTTGGGCATTTCATGGATGGTGGTATGGTTAGGGTGTGCGCTGGTGCCAGGGTGGCCCTTCATTATTCAGAACATAAGGGACCCGCCACATTTAATTGCTCACAGCATGACCCTAACAATACAGAAAGGTTGGGCAGGGGGGAATCCTTCACCTTTCTCACCATGCAGGCTACCATTCATTCACAATGAATGTGGTTGGACAATAAGGCCAGCATTTAAAGGATGCTTGCTGTGCAACATACTGTCTCATGTAGTCTTCATAGGAGGTTCACGTGATTAAGTTAAGGAGATCATAAAGCTGGTGAGTGACAGAGTCAGAATGCAAACCCAGATTTAAAAATCTATGAGCAGGAACATCCAGGTGGCTCAGTCGGTTATGTGTCCAACTTTGGCTCGAGTCATGATGTCATGGTTCTTGAGTTCAAGCCCACATCAGGTTATATGCTTACAGCCTGGAGCCTGCTTCAGATTCTGTGTCTCCCTCTCTCTGCCCCTCCCCCACCCATGCTCTGTCTCTCTGTCTCTCTTTCTCAAAAATAATCATTAAAAATTTTTTTTAATAAAAAAAACAAAAACCTACGAGCAAAGCTGCATGAGAGTGCATTTAGGTAGACCCTTGCCCCATCCTGCCTATACATTACAGAGAAGTTCAAAGAAACCTATCCATCTGTTGAGTATTTGCTAGCTTATGGGCTAATTCTGTATTATCAAGATTAGAAAAATCACCTTCATGAAACAAATGACGAAAAATTCTCTCCCTTCTCTTCTCCAACCTTCCACTTCTAAGCTCCTTACATTTTGTCTGAAAGGTAATTCACTTCTCAGCCAAGATTGAGACCAATGAGTAATATAGCTCTCAGGACAGCAGCCTTTCCTGGGGAGTGGGTTACAGGCTTGGAAACTTTGAAGCCATTTCATAAGTTTGGTTCTTTTGGTTTCTGATACAAGTGTTTCTCTATATGATGGTATCAAAACACGAAGCAGTGTAGGGCTCTCACCGCCTGGCTTAGGGTGTTAGATTGGGGAGTCCTAACTGAGGCAACACGAATCCCACTAGTATTCTTGGACTGGCTTACCTGTGTGCTGGAATTTTGACCCCTTGAGCCTGGGTAGGATCAGTGTTGGCTAGATCCAGACCCATCACTTCTGTTTGGGAGTAGTTTTGTCCGTCTTTCCCTGTAAACCATACAGATAGTGTCATTATTAATGTGGCTTGATGTGAACAAGATTGGGAGACACTGGTTAAAGCAATGGGTTCCAAGTCTAGATCAGGGTCAGGATCCCCTAGAGAACAGTTTAAAAAAAAAAAAAAAAAAGGAGACACCAAACTTCCAGGCTGCCCCTAGATTCACAGAAACAAATTCTTTGGCTTCTGGGGCCAGGAAATATGCTTACAAGAAACTTCTTAGGTGACTCTGATCTTCTTGGTCTATAGAACCAGGTTTGAAAGCCTCTGGATTATAAGCATGGCTTCAAATCATGGGTCCATCACTGCATAAATTATATAGACTTTGAGCCTCCGTAAAATGTAGACAAAAACACATTACACAGAGGGAGGACATACATAGCACAATGCCTGGTCTTAAGGAGCACTAAATTAAATCACAGTTATTATTGTTGGTGTTTACACTGGCTGGTACTTAATGACTAGCATTAATGTAGTCTTCCACAGCCCATCCATTCCTGTGTTTCTTTGTCACTTGAGGTTAAGGCTACTGAACCACTATCCCTGGGCCACATATATTTAGCAGTTTAGGCTTCTTTGGAGATGGATCTGCACTTACCCCTCGACTTTCACCTCCAGAGGCACGGAGGCACAGATTTTCAAGCTTAGGGCACAGCTAGAGATGATAGAGAAGAGAATAATGCTAACTGGCCCCTCATGAGCTGACTACAGCTTTCCTCATTACCTGAGCCAACCCAGCCATGGCTAATTTTGAGAAAGGGAGAAATAGTACTCAATATATTCCACAGGTAGAAAACGATGAGAACTTTTCTTTCCTTTGCTAACCTAGATAAACATTTGTATGTTCTAAGGATAAATTCTTGTGTTTAAACATCTTGCTTTGCATCAAATTCTGCCTTTTACCAAGACTTCCTAGAATATCAATAAGACCTTGAGCTTCTGCGAAACGAATAAAATCTTTCTTGGTCAAAATTAAGAACAGTACTGTTTCTGTAAGGTTCAACTACAGCAAATGATTAAAGGCAGCAGCACTTTTAAAGATAAAAGTTTATAATTAGCATGGAAGTTCTGTAATTTAAAATGGAAAGTTTGTGAAGCTATAGGAAAGCAGGATAAACCTCAGCTACAAAATAACAGGTTTCGTATGTTGAAAATATCAGTCATTTCACCCAAAGTGAACCAATTATAACACATTTTCTCTAAAGTATGGGTCTGAAACTCAGAGGTAAACTGACTTTTCCTGATGTTTTCTTAACTGACTTGAAGGAAATAACTCATATCCTTGATGCTACTTACCAAACTTTTGCCATATATCACTCTTCAAATTCCTAATTCCAAATTTATATTCCATTTGTGTTCCTGGGTTCAGTGTTGTCTTGTATTTTAATAGGGTAGAAGCACTTACACAGTATACTGCATTGAAGTTTGTCATCTATGTAATAACCATGTGTCACTTATCTAATTATTATTCTCCAGACAAATAAGTTTTTCGTAGTCATCTGGGATCTATTTGGAATAGCATGACTCCTGCTTTAACTTTGTGTTAGTTTTATTTCAATATTATTTCACTTCTGCATATCAAAAGCGTACCTTGCAGCTTGACAGGTAATAAATTAGTATTGTCAAAGAAGTGCTAGTCATTTCAGAATATATTCGTCTAATCACCTGGCATGGACTCAATAACATGGTAGATAGCTTATCAAATGTCTGTTTGTATTCTTTCATTTGGAGTGTGTTAACTGAACCTATGGAATGATGAAACTCAATCTCAGGCTAAAGTAATAGAATTTTTGTACCTAAAATATAAAGAGTTTTTTCTTTTTCTCTCTCTCTCTTTTTTAGGGGGTAGGGGGTAAGGGAGCTTAGGTGATGAAATGCTTCACTGTGCAATGCCAACTCCTTTTGCCCCTCACCCCCGAGAATTACTTTAAAATTACTTTAAAATCACTGACTTCCAAAGCTCAACGGCACTCCAGGAAATAATTTGAACCATGCAGTGATATGAGTATCATTTTATTCATAGCGTATGACAAAGAAAAATAAATCTGACTACCCAAGGTTTCCTTTTAGAAAACCAATTGATTTTTTTTTTTTTTTTTACCAACATGATCCTATCTCTGTTCACACTCATGATGAACGGTGGAGATAGCCCACTGGCTTCCTTCTGGGGTGTGCAGTGAGTTTGGGATACTTCCCCAGCTGTCCTGCCATAACCCACATTAGTTTTCAGTTATTAACTGAAATTTTCCCAGTGGTCTACTAAGTAAAATGTAGGATTTATGTTCCATAGCTATTCGTGCTACAGATTAAGACTTCAGTCAGATCTTTCTCACATATGAAGTGAAGAAGAGCCTAGAGCTTTCCAGGAACATGTCAGGTCAAGGGGAGCCTTTGATTGCTCCAATTGGTTTATCTTTCACACACTGGCTCTTTCTCTAAACTTCTACTAGCCTATATTTTAATATCAGTTGCTGTATTGTCACTTTTGTTTGTGAGGTTGCATTCTGTATCTGGTTAATATTACAAGCTCTTGGGTGCAGAAATTGGGTTCTATATTCCTGCAACATTGGATTAGGAGTATAGTATTTTCAAAACACTTATTGACTGAATTATATAAATTGGTTGCAACTTAACTGGATTACTTAAAAGATTTGCTTTAATTTTTCCCCTTATATATGCATGCATAAGCACATTAGAATTATAACAAGACTGTAATGCTGATCAGCCACACAGTAAGAATGGAGCTACCTGTAAATTCTGGGAGACATTTGGCTGAGAAAAATCTGTACAGTCAAATGAATATAATATGGAATGGATGGGTGGCCTGAAGTATAGATAGAAAGATGATGTATGTGTGTATTGGGGAGGACGGTATCTTAGGAGGTTCTTGAGGTAGTACAGTATCTGGATAAAGGCACTTTTATCCAATCTAAGGCTCTATTTCAAAATCCTGTCACTTGAGTCATATTCTTGCCGAAGGCACTAAATGGTGGTCAATATTGGCTGAATATTTCTTCTCCTTATATGCCTCTGGGTTGGTGTTTCTCTTTGTATTAGTGTTTCCATTATAGATTACTGAAGCTGATTATATCATGATCTGGAATAAAAGGTTTTACATCTTTAAGTTATTATTTTGACTGCGCATTATTTCAGTCAAGTCAAGATCAGTCCAGAGAAAGGGAAAGCAACATCATCACGGAAGAAGCACAACTCCACAGAGGAAATACAAGTCAGCATGTGGTAAATTTTAATGAAGTGATCATCATAAAAGATTACAGACTCAATGGAAAAAAGAAAACCACAGAAACCTTTGTCTGTTTGTGGAGAAGCTTAAGTACAACCATCCTTTGTAGTTTAAATCTATTCCTAGATATGTCACCTGTATTATTGCCACATTTTAAAAAAGCATATATATTTTCTCAAAAGTTATTATTTACCAAATTAATAATTTTTAGAAAGAAATTATATGTACCTCATGCTTAGAAGTGAAATGTTCCTTAAAGACTGTAAGTGACTTTAGAGGCACCTGAGTGGCTCAGTTGGTTATGCTTCCAGCTTTGGCTCAGGTCATGATCTTGTGGCTCATGGGTTGGAGCCCCACATGGGGCTCTGCACTGACAGTGCAGATTCTCTCTCTCCCCCGGGATTCATTCTCTCTCTCTCTCTCTCTCTCTCTCTCTCTCTCTCTCTCTCTCTCTCTTCACCTGTCCTGCTTGTGTGCTTTCAAAATAAACAAACTTAAAAAAAAAGATTATAAGTGACTTTGATACTCTCTAAAATCTGCCCTGCCCCCAACTCCTCTCTCCCCTGTCAACTAAATTGACACCTAATCTGAGATTCAGTAAAAATGTTCTTATTCAACACTGTGGGTATTTAATCCAGAGAATTTGGAAACTGAGAGTATTAACTGAAAAGAGGAGGGTAGGGCTGTGGTCTGCTGAGCATGCCTGAGTCTGTGGCAGCATATGCCTTATCCCAATCCATACCTTCAGATTCTTTCATCGAAGTTGCACATGATTCAGTACAAAAATGCTATTGATATAATGCATGTTTGTGTATACCTCATTTAAGGTTTCATACTTGAGATGGTTAGCAATGTAACTGCTTTATTGAAAAGATGTGGGACTTTAGGCACCATGGCTCTGGAAAGCAGGGCAGTTACAGCGCCATCTGTCTTCAGTAAAAGTTGCTGCATCCCACTCCCATCTCATTCTCAACTGGGCCATGATCATACCCTCTGCAAACCAAAGGTTTGTTTAGTGAGTTGTGAAAGTTGTTTCTTTTGCATACCGGCCTCTGTTCGCAGTAGAATAATTAAGTAATCACTGCTATCATGGGAATCCAGCCTAATGTGGCAATGTTTGGGTCCATATGGAAATAATTTGGCATAAGAGGTAATTACTGAAAGTATAATGTAGTCTAATTCTTGGGCAAGTGATAACAACATCAGCAACAGTTACCCATCATCACTTTACCTGATAGTGTTTATTAAGCACCCATAGGCCACTGGCCACACACGGTGGATTATACTAACAATTAAAGTGGGCATAGACCTTGACTTCTAGGCACCTACCAGAGAGAACAGATAGCAGCAGATCATCATGTGTGCAAACTGAATACTTCTCAATCCTCTTGTTTTTTCAAACAACATGACTTTGCTGGCTGCCATATATCCCTGGGCAAACTGCCGTAGAAAATGTAAGCTCTAAGACAAAAGATGGAGAATTATGATTTCCACAGGGAATTGAAAGTCTTAATGCCTCAGTCAGGTATTACCCTAAGAGTGCGTGAATACAAAAATACATTCAGGATCAAAGGAAAATTCTGTCAAGAATGTGAATGGGCCACTTCATCCTTCCACCAGCCAATTGCATTCTCCCAGAAGAAAGCTCCGGAGTATCTGATTTGGGTAGGATCTTGAAGGCCACTTAGCCAACTTCCCACTTATATGGAAATGTCAGTCACATGAGATTGTCACTGGCAGTGTTCAAAACAAGCCTATTAAAGCTGTAGGAAATTTAAATTTTAATATTCCCCTGAGTGATACACTGGATTTGAACTTGTATTTGATTGGAAATATGAATATTTGAGTGGCAAAAAAGGACCCTACGACTTATTGTTTTTCTAGCATATGTAAGCAGTAAGGCAGGCCCTATCATATGCATTGTGACTCATCATGATCATTTGTTCTTCTCTGCTCTTTATTTTAGCAACTTCATCCAAATACAAACTCTATTTTAATATATTATTCACAATTCACATAATGTCATTGTGCTTTTAATGGAATAGCATTCTATTGCTGTTTTAATTTGGAAGAAACTGCAAGATAATTTTTCTTGGAAAGGATTGTGATGAATCAGATCTAAGTCTTAAAAGCTCATAGTTTTGGATGGATGCAAAACTTCAGACCTAAATGGAGTTGTATAGTGGGGGGAGAGATGAAAGGGACTTTGGTCTTTGAAAACAATGTGTCCCTTCCTTACAGTTGCAGAATAGGACACCCAAATGATGTCATTGAATAATCTGTCTTGAATATGAATTCCTGGAGGACAGATTATCTTCTCTCTGTTCTGAAGAGAACCTATAAAATGCTTCCTATAGAAGAATTCTCACTGTAGCATCTGATGATAAGTAATCCATTTTAGATAGGTGTTCTCTAAGTGAAAGGGTCTGAGCAGGAGAAGAAATCTATTACTTGCCACCAGTTCTGTTTTAACTCAAGAATTTACTCACATTTTTTGATAATATACATAATATACATATGCCTTGATTATCATCACTCAACCCAAACAGTACCTTCCTGAATATTTTTGCCTAATCTATTTGTAAGTAGATTAAGACATTTTCAAAGTTTTGGTGAGTTGCAACCCTGTCCATATAAACACTGTGTCTGTTAAACAATGTGCTGTAATTTTATATGGAATCTGGAGCCTGTTAGAATATAAAATCTCAGAGTAGGCCCAGAGTTGTAGGTTCATGTGGTCTGGTCTTTCAAATAAAAGATGGAGACTTTCAAAGAAAAGATGGAGTGACTTTTTATAGCTCCAGTGTATGGAAAACCTGTATTAGCCAAGGTTCTCCACAGAGACAGAACCAATAGGATGTGTGTATATATAAAAAGAATATTTAAAGAATTGGCTCACATAATTATGGAGGCTGGCAAGTCCAAAATCTGCAAGATGAGCTGGTAGCCTGGAGACCAGGGAAGAGCTGATGTTGCAGTTCAAGTTTGAAGGCTGCCTGCTGGCAGAATTCTTTCCTACTTATGGGAGGTCCACCTATTGTTCCATTCAGGCCCTCAACTGATTAGATGAGGCCCACCCACGTTATGGAGAGCAATCTGCTTTACTCAAAGTCCACTGATGTAAATGCTCATCTCATCCAAGAACACCCTTACAGAAAAACTCAGAATACTATGTTTGGCCTCATATCTGGGAACCATGTCCCAGCCAAGCTGACACATAAAGTTAACCATTATGATAGCCAATAGCTGCATTTGAAGGAGAGTGTTGCTTTTCTCTTTTTTCCCAGTTTGGGCAGCACAATTTTGATTGTGATAGGAAGGAATACAAATACACACACACAGGAGTTCATAGTTAGATTTTGTGAAAGCAGGGAATAGTTAATAGAGAATGAATGGATTCACATTATGAAATGACAACACTATACATTTTGCCAGATAATTAATACTAGCCAGTACATATATCCATTTGCATAATATTTAAAGTGGGGGAAGGGATTTTGTTTAAAATTCTACTTCCTTCCCACTGAGAGTCTTGTGACTTGCCTATGTAAATAAGATCCAGAAACTCTTCTAGATTCTTCTCATCTTTTGTTTGTTCCATAAGACTCTTGTCTCAAGCCAGTCTAGGCAGGGAATATTATTTATTTCAGGGTGTCAGTCTTCTGAACTTGTTCATATCTACTTTTCTCTTCTCTCCTGCCCTGCAATATCTCACAGACATTCAGAGCTTCTCATACTCTAAAACCTGCAAACATTCAGAGACAAAGCTTGGCCATTCTCTCTTTTCTCACAGCATTCTATCCATTTAACTTTTTTCAAGAATCAGGCAATTCTTTTAAAAATATTAATCATACTTTTCCTGGATTCTCAGTAACCAAGTGATTCTAGAAACTAAGCCAGCAAGCAAGAGTGTTTCCCAATTTCCTTCCCCTTCTCCAGACCTGATATCTCTGTACAACAAGCCCAGGGCCTTACCCTGCAAAAGCAGAACTCTCTTTAAAGATGAATGAGGAGAAGAATGAGCAGGTGAAAGCAAGATTCTCTTTAGCAGAAGAGAACCTTAGAAGTATTGGGAGTGGGGGTGAGGGAAGGTTGTGTAGCAAAGAGGAGAAAGCTGGGAGATCACACATAATAATATATTTGTCCCAAGGACATTTCTAATTAATCATTTCTTTGCCTAAATCATGTAGGTCATATGCCCTCTTCAACTGATGCCCTCCACTCTGTAAGGGGATGGGAAGTATAGTAGTGTGTGAGACAGCACATATCAATTTTGGACAGCTCTAACTGTTGGAAATTTTTTCCTTTGTGTCAAAGTCTTCTCTGCAAATTGATTCATTCTCCTACGTCTGCCTCCAGGAACAATGAGTCTTTATTACCTATCATGGCCCTTTAAATACATGACTACTACATGCTCCTAAATCTCATTTTTCCCAGTTTAAAGCCCCAAGTTCCCTCAATCAATCTTTATATGACATGATTTTTAGACTCTTCTCTCTCTCTTAATTGTGCTTCTGGATGTTTGCTAGATTTAAATGTTATGCCTCAGAACTGACCTAAGTACACCAGCCAAAGTGCACTAGTAAAGTAGAATTACTACTGTATTTTCCTATGACTTACTCTTATTAGCATGACAATTGTAGTTACATTTGGTTTATTAACCATCATTTTCATGGTTTGCTCATATTGAGATTATTTTTTTAATGTTTATTCATTTTTAGAGAGAAAGCGGGGGGAGAGGGAGTTTCAGGGAAAAAGAGAGAGAGAGAGAGAGAGAGGGAGAGAGAGAAAATCCTAAGCTTATAGCACAGAGCCCAACACAGGGCTCCATCTCACGAACCATAAGATCATGACCTGAGCAAAAATCAAGAGTCAGATGCTTAACCTACCGAGCCATCCAGATGCCCCTCATGTTGAGATTATAACAACTCAAATCTCCTGGTCTTTTTCATTACAATCATTGCCAGTCAAGAACCTCTCCATCCTTACTTCTCCATCTTCGTTGTTAAATTTTATCTGGTCAATCTATTGTTCTAGCCTTTCAAAATCTAGCTGTCTGATAATTACATAAAATATCCAGGACCCAGAAACATTAAGGTTCTAATGTAAAAGAACTGTTGCTGCGTGTGAGCAATGAAACCAAATAAACATACATTTAAATAAAAATGATCAGTATTACATGAGAACAAAATTGAATGCAAACATAAAATAATTCCTCTGAAAGGAAATATAAAAATATCTTAAAAGTTATAAATGGAAAATTAATAATTGAGGAGTAATGATCCAGCTCTAAATCCCAGATTATATCAATAAAGGCCAGAAAGTGCATGAAGTAAAGTGAATGAGATAGGGAGAATATAAATATACCAAATTCCTAATATCACACAAAGAGAATCAAAGGTTTTGTTTCATTCATGAATTTGATATCTTGTGAAATACAAGTTCCCATATGATTTGAAAAACTTAGCAGCAATCACAAGTAAAATAAAAAAAAGATAAGATGTCTACGTTCCAAATCACTGTGGAAGATAAAAGCAATCAAAACACCAATCATAGAGCAAAACACAGGCACACACAAAATAAACAGCAAGACATTACCCAGAAACAGAAGGAATAAACAAAATACTAGAGGTAAAGTTAAATATCAGGTATAACAATTGAAGTAAGTGTTGCAAGCTTTCTAAAAGCATATATTCTTTAGGATGAGCTTAAGAAAAGATAAAGAATAGGTAGATTTAAACCAAATGACACAAATGTTTACTATAAAAACATAAAAAATTACAACTAATTGAACAAAAAGTGATTAATATCATTGATATATAAATACCCCATACTAATTGACAAAATAAAAAAAAAATTTCCATTAGAAAAATGAATAAAAGAATAACAATTTACAGAAGAAACACAAATGGTAATATTTGTATGAACAAATACTCAGTGTTGCTCTAGTCAATAAAATCCAAACCAAATTAAAAGAAAATTTGAGATTGTTTGTTTGCTCTGTTTGCCTACCAAATCAACAAAGAATTTGAAAAGGAAAGATTATTTTGAATCATAGTAAAATGGGTTTTTTCTCAAACCAGTTCCGGTAGTGATGTAAATTGGTGCAAGCTTTCAAAGACTTAGTTCAGTACTGTGTATCAGGAATCTTTAAGACATCTTTTTGCTCCATAATTTCACTTCTAGAAATGTGTCCTAAGGAAATAATCAGAAATGCAGGTAATTATTTCTGAATAATAAATTGCAAAATTATTTACATAAAAACAAAAAATTTTCAGAATAATAGAGTAATGACTGAATAAATTATAATGTGTTATGGATCCATTAGAAATTATGTTTATAGAGTTTAAAAAAATTTTTTTTAATGTTTATTCATTCTTGAGAGACAGAGAGACAGAGCATAGCATGAGTGGGGGAGGGGCAGAGAGAGGGAGACACAGAATCCAAAGCAGGCTCCAGGCTCCAGGCTCCGAGCTGTCAGCACAGAGCCTGACGCGGGGCTCAAACCCACAAACTGTGAGATCATGACCTGAGCCGAAGTCAGATGCCCAACCGACTGAGCCACCCAGGCGACCCTATGTTTATAGAGTTTTAAATGACATGGAGTCAAAGATTATAATCAGATGTCAAGTGAATGAAATGTATGATTTTAGTCCTATAAATGTGTGTGTGTGTGCGTTTCCTCAATTCTAAGGTACATTTTTCATATTTTAGTGCTTCATAAATTAAGATGTATTATATATTTAACGTATTTCCTTTCTCAACCCCAAAAGCTGTTTTTATATTGCTGCATTATCTCAAAATGAATTGCATCTTGGAGTCGGAAAAGAACTGTATGTCCACATGCTTTAAAAAATATTGCTTATGTATTTATAAAATAAATTATTTTTTAAAAAGGAAAAAAAATCCCTTGTGGCATAAAGGTTGCTGAAAAGTTGCTTCTCACATTGGTGTTTACAGAGACTACCTGATAAGAGTTCCTCTGTGCCAGGTTTATGGTGCATGTTTATTACCTGCTCATCTATTTACTCTATTTACTATACAGGGAATGAAGCACATTTGGAGTGGATTTTCATTATGAACACACACCAGATCCTACTGATCAGCATTTTGTTTTGTTAGGGTCAACAGCCCACCTGTTTTAATTGTCCTTTCCAGGATTTTTCAAGATAACAATATCATGTCTACTTATTTACAGTTTCTAGAATCTGCTCCCAAACCCTGTATTGACCACCTTCTGAAAATCCAAAGGGAGTCTGTTCTGTTCAGTCTCCTGACATATCTCAGTGTCTTCGTGATTCAGTGATTGCCCTAAGTCACCTCACAATCATGCCTAGAAGTTCCCTTAGAATCCTGGGGTGCATGTCTGGGAGATGCACCCTGGGATGCCTGGGAGACGGAATATAGGATTCATTTAAGCAGCCCGTTCTTTCTCACAATCCGTGTATCCTTTTAACCCATGTTGGACTTCTTAAGTTTTGAAGATAATTTTCCTTGATTGAAAGGCTCCTTTCATCTACCAGCATTATACTGTCATTTCCAGTATCGTACATTTTACTTCTTGTTCACATCTGTGATCTAAATAGAGTTGAAATGATAGGTTTTATTGCCTCTGTCACTTTTGTAAGCTTTGGCTTATCAGCACATTAACGATTCTGACAATTTTCTTATACATTGCACAATTTGTGTCCTTGGTTATATGACCTTCCTTGGATTTTTTATATATATTCTTTCAAAATCTAAACTCATCAGAGTTTCTGAGCAGTCTTACTGCTGTCTTTATCTCTACATTGATTTATCATAATGTGTCGGAATTCCATTTTTAGAGCCCCCCATCTTTCTTAAGCCACGCTCTCCTTTGAAGCCTCTCTTCACAAAGCCATATTTGAATTTTCTCTAAATTGCTTTTTAACTTTTTTCATTCTTAAGGAGTTATGTTCATGCTGGTTCTTTGATCAAAAGTCTACATATTAGGTATTAGCAATTCCAAGATGGCGTGATCATTTTTTCCTGCAGTCTCTATTGTTTTTGTGTTTTCAGAAAATGAAAAATTTTAATGAATAGTATACTTTGTCAAGATAATTAGGCCAAGTAATTGATATCAGTGAGTAGCTATGTGGCAGGGGTCTGCTTGGTCCTGATTGCTCAGTTTCATTCTGTAACACAAAGGGAGAGCTGTCAATCTTGGGGTTTGCCCTCAGGGAAATGCAACGTGACTGGTCCGGCAACTTCAACTATAGCTTCGTTTGAAAAACTTGAAAGTCTACATTCATGTTGTATAGAAGCATAGAGTATACACACAGCACATTGAAATCGAGACTCCAAAGTACCTCAACATGCTTCTCCAGGGCCCTGTAATTCATGACCACAATGAGCAGAACAGCAGTGTTCCTTGTTTATTCCATCTGAGTAACCCAATAGTAGTAGAATTAAAACTTCATAAACAAGAAGACATTGAACTCTTTAACAAAGTCAACTATGTTGTGAAAAAGCCCAAATGGGTTTTTCAATGCAGACATTTTGTCGAGACGCTTAATTTGTTTGTCAGACCCCAAATGTGGGAGTTTCAACAATTGTTATTTCTTTTCCATGTGGGACATAACAATATAACAACATATAGTTAGCATGTTGTCCTAGCCTTCTCTGTTAGGTTTTGGTCGAATTCTCAATTGAAATGATGATGATGTGTGTGATAGCTGAAGAGCGTTAAGTCAAGATATTTAAAATCTGTTAGTTTGGTGTTGCCTAAGAAAGTCCATTGGTGTGAGTGAAGAAAATATTAGAACTTTTATTTGTATTCATTCCTTATCTTTTCAATTTTAATTTTTGTGGATGTTTATAATTTATACAATACAATGTAGTAGTACATTTATAAATATATTAATAGATGAATGTAAGTATACCATGGGGGTTAATATTTATTGAATGTGGCACATGATCAAAAACTGTTGGGAGCCATGATGTTTTACATAAAAGTGGTCCATTTTTTGCAATATATATATATAGTCCTAGAGCTTGGAACTGATATTTTGCTACATTAAAAAAACAGGGTCTCTTTAGTATTTACTGAGAAGCCAAGAGGAATGAATATGCTGGAGCGTGGAAAAACAAGTTAAATTAAAACAGGAATTTCCTGATGAGTGACTTTTGGGAAATATTAGAATTAGCCTGCTGTATAAGAAAAAACTTTTAGCTCTCCCTTAATATTTGTTCTTTTTTCCTCCTTAGTAGTGGAACCCATGATTTTTAAATAGTGCTCATTCCTCAGTTTCCCTCACTACTGGTGGTGTAAAGTGACTGGTGGTGTAAAGTGGTAACTAATGGGATGTAATCAAATGTGCTTTGGCTTTTTGGTGCATTAACAATTCTGACAATTTTGTGCAACTTCTGAACAGTGTCCTTACAAAGAAGGGGTGTGTCATTCTCCCCTCCCCCTTCCTGCTGGCAGGTGTAAGAGTGCAATGGCTAAACATGAAGCATCCATCTTATACCATGACTCATACTGAAGATTCACCACTGGATCTAATCTGACTAGTGATAAATTAGATCATGAAATATTTCCATGAAGTACAATATATTGAAGATTGCATTGTAAAACATCTTGCATACTATGGATTGTACACTTATTATTCCACCTTTGTTTAATATTAATGAGTACATCCAGAGGTAAAGATAAAATTTCTTATAGTTCAAATAAGAAATATGAATATAGTCAACAACAATAAAAAGTAAGGGTAGCAATAAAAGAACTGTGGTTTAGAACAGAAAAAAAAAACTTGATAAGGAGGAGAGAACATTTGATCTTGGCCTGGAGCAAAAAGAAGTGACAGGGATTGGGACTCAGGGGTGGCCATGCAGGTGCAAAATATGTTCTGATGTTGAGAAAGGATTAAGTGTTCATGGGGAAGGGTAAATAGATGGCAAAGAAAATTGCCCTATACTTGGTCTGGGATAAAATACTTCTTGTGTGAGAGAGTTCACAACCAACTTTCTTCTGGGAAGAAATTAGTATTCCTGATAAATGCTTAAGCAATTTTCTGATACACTTTAATGCAATTAAGAGCTCTTCTGGGAAATCAGCTCCTGCCCTTTCAGCTGATGTGCTTTAACCAGATTAGTTTTTTTCCTGAATTCTGCCTAAAATTTTTATCTAAACAGTCTCTTTTCCTCTAACACATTCCTACCATGGTGAATCTCTGAATTAGCTTCTTTGGACTTCTTCCCTGGCAGCAAGAGAGAAATAAAAACTCAAGCATGACATTTTTTTTTTAGCATAATCATATTAGGACAAAATAAAGTGTGTATGTGAAGAAATAGTAGTTGATAAACCAGGCTTAATGATATTGGAAAGCAGTGAATACTAGGCTAAGGAATTTAGTCTCTTTGGTGGGGAGTGTGCAGTCACTTAAAAAGTGGCTAGAAGCACAGTAGGTGCTCAAACGCATAGCTGTTGAATCGCGTTGAGGAGTGTGCTGCAATCCCGGTAGAACCAGAGGGCCCCTTGTCTGGTAAAACACTGTGCTGAGTCATCTGGGGCCATCTCGGCAGCTTTTTCCTCACTTGACTGAAGATATGATGTGAAGTTCATCAATGACCTCCTTGAACTCCTTTGTGATTTGAGAAGCCCCCAATCTTAGCCTTCATTCTTCTTGACCCACATAGTTAATTGCCAGGGTTCTTGCTCCTCTCCTTATGAAAAGTCTCCCCTCTTAGGCTGTCATGACATTGTGCTGTCTTAGTTCTTTTCCTCTTTACCTTCCTAACTCTGACCACCAGTCTTATCTCCTCAGTGACTTTCCTCCTCTTCTAGCCTCTGAGTACACCCTGAGGTGCTGTCCTGTGCCCTCCTCTTTCTCCACGTACTTCCTCATAGGGTGTTCATACCTGACGGTACAACAGGGCCTCCTGCAGTGTAGGAAATATCTTTCACCATATCAAATGCAAGAGCTATTCCTATTAGTACCATCCTGAAAACAGTACAATAGATTTCCATGGATTTGGGCTGGGCTGAGATCTGCTTGTATGCGTGGGGCTGAACCAAATGACATCTCAATCATTTATACCTAGATGAGAATCCTATGCTTAGATCTCTGTGTTTTAACCTCACAAAATCTTTGTCTGGCTTGCGCACTGAAGAACTACCTTGGGGAATACTTTATAAATTAATATTAACAATGTGGTTCATGGCACATGTAAAACAGATGCAACTGAAAGTCTCATTTTGCAAGTCTGTGAAGTAGAATGAAAATATATGGTAGGATTTATCCAGTTTTTTCTTTCCTTTCCCATGTCTATTTCATCTCTATGCCTTGTTTATGCTTCTAATGTTGCAGTTGTCACAAGGAATTGCAGTTGTGGCTGTGAACTCCTCGAAAGCATGGATTGTATAAATTTGCATCTGAATCCCAATTAGCACATGCCTACCATCTAGTAGGTGCAAAACAAGATTTAATCAATTAAATTAAAAAGAAAATTGATGTCATTGAGAAAAAATAGATATATGTCACAGGAAATTAGAAACTAGGTAAAAGGCAAAAATGATACTGAGAAATTTTTAAAAGTCTGAATTGGACTCATGACAAATTTCAAAGAAGTGTCTGGAAATTCTGATGATTAGCTTTTATATTTTTCTATTTATCTGTCATTTTCAGTTGGCACTCCCCTCTTCCCGACTTCCTTTGTGATTGTTTTGAAACAAAACCGCAAATTCTCTGACCCTTCTGCAATACAAAAGTGGAGTCTAATTACCCTTCCCTTAAACATGCACCAAACTCAGTGAGTCAGTGCTACCAAATAGAACGAGAGGAAGCAGTCTCCTGACACATTTCTGCAGCTAGATTGGCATCAGTGACACAGGTTCCCCCTCACTCTGTATCTTAGGAAATATGCCTGAGCTGCCATGTGAGAAGTTCAGATACCCTAACGCTGCCATGATACAGAAAACATGGAGAGAGACCATCCAGAGGAGCCCCACTTGCTCGAGCCAGCGGCTGTTTGAGTCATCCTAGCTAGGGCACCAGGCTTGTACGTGAAAACACCTTCAAAACCACCCCAGGCCCAGATGCCATTTGCTTATAACCCCATGAGACCCCAAGCCACCTAGCTGAGCCATTCCCCAATTCTTGACTCACAGAAGTAGGAAAGAGAAGTGCTTATTATTATTAGACACTACGGAGTTTTGGGGTGATTTGCTATACCGCAAGGTAACAAATACTCTCGCTAAGTTAACATCAGCCAGATTCACCCATTTAAGTGCATCATGCTTTTCAAAACATGTTACGGTTTACAAGTAATAAATCTATTGATGGACTTCTAAATTTTATTTCCATTTCTCCTGTTAAATAGCAAAAGCAAAGCCCCTCTCACACCAGCTTGAGAGGTATGAATATGAAAATTCACAACTCCCTGAAGCCTTTCCAGAGCTACCAAGAATGTCACTTCATTCACTTCAAGGCTGAGGAGGAAGAGAGATGGAGGAGGACCCGGGCACACAAGCTACAATGAAAGTCGATTAGCAGGTGATCGGAGTGCACTGGCATCCCTGACACAAACAGAATAATTTTTTTTTTTAGAGAAAAGACGTGTAAGCCTTTAAAGGAGATAGTGTGTCAACTTTCCTGTGACGCAGATCATGGGACACGACACTGTGACCCAACTGGGATTAAACCTTTCACATTCTAAAGCAGGAATGATTGTGAATACAGTCAACCTTAAAAGGAAGGATTCTCTTATTTTCAGAACTTTGAGTTCTGTTCTAGGAGCTATATTCTTTGGCCTGACCAGAAGGAATTTCTATGCTTCTTTTAGGGTATATAAGGTACTTGGGTTATTTCTGGAAAGAACACCCAAGCCAAAAGATAAGAAAGCCAACTAGCAAGGGCAGTTTAGCTAATACCGCCCAAGCTCAGTGACCAATTGATAACCTTATCAACCAGGCCACTCAGGTAGGAGAAAGGGACACATGACGTTTGAGGGGCAGTTCATGAATACAGAGGGTTCTAAAAGAATCTTCACTTTTGAAGATAGCTTAATTATTTGTGGAATTTTTGAAAACTGTGGTACACTGTTGGACTTTAGCTTCTTAGGATTCGACTCCCCTGGAATATGTAAAACTGTGGGAGGAGGTTATTTCTTTCAAACTTTCTTCGGCTTGGCTATAATTAGGGTTCCTGCCTACATGTAGTTCCCTCCGCCTGGAATGTGCTTCCTTCAGCCTGCACCCATAGCCTGCCTTCCCATAAGCATATATGTCTTTGGAAGGCTTCCAAAAACCCTCCCTCCCGCCATGAGAGTTGATCACCACGTCATTTGCTGTTATCACTGATGGTGCTCATACCTCTATAAACTCATTTCCCATGTTGTGAGGTCATTATTTGTTTGACACCACTCATTAGACTGTGAACTCCTGGAAGGCAAGCCTTCAGTTGTCCCACCTCCCCTGCTATGGATCAAATACAGATGTTATGTCTTTCTTGATTTCCTTATCCCAGTCCCTGGGCAAGTAGTGGGTATTCTCCTAATAGGCTTCAATAGCTAACCAATTGTGGAGAGACCAGAGGCTTGTCCACTGAATCTCTCTAGGTTCCCTGGCAGGAGCTGGCTGGTATTATTTAATACCTCTTACTTTATCAGGAGGGTAAGTGGCTGGTCTCAACTTGCCGTGAGATCTCCAGGGAATATTGGTACTGGACAGTTGGTATGTACGTCCCCTGAGCAGCTAGTAGCTGTTGTTTTTCCCCCCTTACCACAAGGCTGCTTTCGTGAGAACTCTATAAAAAGACCGGAAGCAGGGCTAGGTGCCTCTCCTGCAGTGCACCCATGGTATATCTGGCCATGCCCAGTCCAACCACCCCTCTTCCTGGGAAGCTTGAGAAAAGCGGACAGCATACATGTCTACTGACCCTCTGCATGTGTGTCTCAGTCTCTTCTGGGTGCTGATTGTGCCATGTTTGACTGGGCCCTTTGCCCGATACTAGGCCATGGCTTGGAGATCAAGTGATCAAAAGAAAATACACACATACATGCATACATACATACATATGTACATACATAGTTTAGGAGCTTGGGAAACAAGTGCTTTGGGTAAAAAGCTAATTTTCAAAGGTCTTCATCAATCCTATGGTCACTCTCTTCTTTTCTAGATTCCTGAAACAAAAAGCCAGAAAGGCAAATCCTCTTAGTTTGCCTGAACATGTTTCCTGCAACTTCCTTGTCATTTTGATTGAGAACTCCCTTGATTTCTGCTCTTGACCCCAGTCAAAACTGATCCTTGAATTCTCTTTTGTCCTCTGCAGGCTTGGTAAACTATCATGGTGCCACCTGCATACCCAGAGAGCAGCAAATTAACTGCAGGATAATGAACCTAGTGGAAAACTGGAATGAATGAATGAATGAATGAATGAATGAATGAATTAAAACAAATTATTTTGTTGTTGATACCTGCTAAATTTGTTGCCACTCCATTTAGAGTAAGTTTGACTTCGGTATTCCATGCTCTAAAATAAAACATTAGGATAATTTGTCTTTGAGTAAAAAACAGGAACATCTCTCTATGTCAAATATCTACCTCTCAACTTTCTGCAAATCCTTAAACAAATTGGCAATGTGATTGTTAGCTCAAAAAGGAAACCAGTAGGAAATCTAGAACTCTCCCAGTGTATAAATCCGTATAAGAATTAGTGCTTTCAGGTGGAAACGTTATGTTTTGTCTAATCACCATTTGAAATTTTAATGTTGAGTTGTGGTACTTGGCCAGGAAAACTAGTATAACAGCCTCAACATCCGGCAAAAACTCATTCTTTCAACTCGAGAGCTATTTTGGTATTGGTTTATAACATGCCTTACTCTTTACAAAGACTCTCCAAAATTATATTTTATTACAAAATTCTCTAAACCTAGCATAAAACATTGTTATCTTTCCCCCAGATAACACAGATATCGAGGAAAGTGATTTATCATTGTATGAAAGCACATGAGAGACAGAGGTAGGATAGTTTGTTCCTGGGTCTCCTAATTCTGTTCTTTTGTTATAAACTGCGTGTTGCTTCACTGGCTATATGGTTTAATGAACAAAAGGTTCAGCAGAATCTTTGGACATCAAATGGCCTTCATGAAACAATGTCTTGATGAGTTAAATAAAAATGAATCAGAAACACATGGACCCTGCTTCCCTTGAAATATAAGAGGGAATACAAATCAAGGGAAAGAACACTTAACAAACATTGGGTTTGGGTTTCCTGAACCTGAAATGTTAAAATAATTAGCAAGGACTTATTGAGGCTGAAAAGTGATCAGTTCCAGTATTTCTAACTCAAAACTGAAATGAAGAGAGGCGGAAAGGTCCTAGAAGAGAAGGGAGTGGCCATAGGGTAGATGGAGACCTTTGAAAATTAGCTTTCCCCCAAACCACTTGTTTCCCAAAGCTCACAAATTTTGTTTTTACATATTTATTTTTCTTCTATTTTGCTTTGATTTTCAGGTTTCAGCTGAAGACATATCTAAAATGCTCTGAAATGGTTCAGCACAAGTCTTTCTGGTCTCTTCTCAAAAGCAGGAAATGACATTTGGTAAGACAATGCTCTGTTCATTTTTGAGTTGGAGATAAATTCATATATTGGCCATTCAGGAAGTTTGGTTAAGTAATCAGGCTGAATTTATTTCCTAGTGAGCTGGACTTCTCAGCATTTCCCAAACCCAGAAAATAAACTCTTTCGGAAAGCCCTGTGAAAAGTTGTAAGAAAGAATTATTTTGTAGTAGAGTACAGGTTTTTAAATAGATTGTAAGCCTGAAGAAAATAATCCAAAAAACTTGTATTGCTAGAACCTGAGAGACAGCAGTTCCCTTGCTTGATCCTACGCGGTATCTGGGATTCTCAGAATCCCTTCGCTGGCCGGAATGGTCTCCTTTCCTCCAGGCCTCCAGGGCCTCTGGAGTCAGCCCTACTTCCTCTATTCTTCCACAGTTGCTTTCCTCCATCCTTTGTGATTTTCCTGCCCACATTCAAGTCTGGTTGCAGCATGTGAAACAGTTCCCCACCACCATTCCAGAATGTACATTGCTTTTTAAAATTACTTTAGAGCTTTTATTGGCAATAATCATAGGAAACTGTCTGAGGCAACCAAAATAATAACCAAGGGGCAGTTGCAGAGCTGACAGAGTAATCCTGGGTCTCTTGGTTCCTGACTTCTTCTGTCAATTGAAAGCTCAGATGCAGTGGTCCCGCCTGATCTCAGCAACCAGAGCTCCTCTTCCGAAGTCAAAGTCCTTCCTTTCAAGATGGCCCTTGGTCAAGCCTGAAGATAACACCCAGGCTACATTATCAATGTCTCCTTACATCAAGGGGGAACTGGCCATCTGTGAAGTTTTGATTAGAGGGTATTTGTTTATTATTGCTATGCACAGCTTAGAAGTAGCCTCTTTGGGCATATTCTCATGTACCCCTTCCCACTTATGAAAAATTAATTTTTTTTAGCCGTTTCATTTAGACCTATCAGGAGGAAACTTAAAATTGTTTAACCATTTGAATATGAAACATTCACTTACTCATCAATGTATGTTTATGTCCGTTAGTCCCAAAATGTCTGGTACTATGAAAGACTACAGTGGTCAGTTTTATGATATAATTTGACTCTACACATTGTGAAAGTATTCAGCAATGCCCAAGAGTCCTGGCTGAAGAGAGCAACTTTATTAATTCATTCAACCAACACTGCCACATTGCTTCCTCTGGGGTCTCTGCTGATAATATGTTAGCATGTGACAAAAAATGACAACACTCTCTTGGATTAGGGGAGCATTATTCATGTGTATAGTGCAATCTGACACTCCCTTAGATGAAAGACCTTTTTGGCTTGAATCTGTCATTTCTTTTCCTGCAACAGTAATATTGGCTCTCTTCTATTTGAGCTCCTATTAGGAGGTAAGCTCATGACTCATGTTCTCTCATTTAATTTTTGAACAACCCAATGAAATAGGTAAAGTGAAACATATTTCATGTTTGAACAAATTTAGACTTAGAGAAGTAAAGTAATTTGCTCAATATCGAGCTATTTATAAAGTGGGAGAGTTTGAATTTGAACACAGATCCAGTGCAAAAGCATATTGTATTCACCACACTCCTCTCTATTTTATCAATTGTTCTGTATAGAATGCATGGAACTTTCAAAGAAAGGTGCTCTGTCAATAGAGTCATGATGACCAGGAAAACCAATCTCACTATCTTATACCATTTCATAGCACTTTATACCACTTTATGCTACATTATAGCATTTTATACCATTATAGGTCCACGACATGTTAGAGAGGTAGGGACATTTATGATCACCAAACATAACCGCATTTTTACATAACCGAGAACCCCCTAGAAATAGAATGTTGTCTTCAGAGTGGCACCTAAGGCAAAACCAAGACCAAGGCTTCCGTCACAGTCCCCCTCTTCTTAAGCCAGGGTGCTTCTCAATCCATTTATTCATCTGGTAAAACCAACCAAATTACAATCAAAAGAGAAAAATTTCACCAAGAAAGACTCAGAAATTATCTCACTCCCACCCCTAAGCTATCGCGTCTAAGGTCATTGACAAAGTAACCATTTCTAGAACCAGAAATTCTGTGAAGACTCCTGAATGTTCTGCATTGGGTTCCATTGGTTGTCCAGTCTTTGGATATACTGTTATTTTTAACAGCTGGAGGTCAAGATAGAAGAAGGTAGGGCTACAGTGCTCCAAATGCTACAGGTATTCATGATATGAGCACTTGTTATAGTAGCATCGATTGAGTCCTTGTTTTGTGTTGGAGTATATAGTTGTGTTTAGAATCCCAATTCAGTAAATTTATAATAGCTTGGACTCAGAGCCAAGACTCCAAGCTCCTTTTTAGTCCTAAATAATATTTCTGTATTTTCTTTTTCTGTTTGCCACAAGTCCTAGGATTTCAGCCTGTTTTCCCATTTCAGTGTAAAGAAAAAAATAACAGTGCAACCAGTTATTTTTATTGAGGTCTTATTGTATGCAAACACTGTCCTAAGTGCTTTACATGTATTATTTCATGAATCCTTATGAAGTAGGTACTGATATTATTTCTGTTGTATAGATGAGGAAACAGATGAAGAGAAGTTAAGTAACATACCCGAGGTTAAACAATTGGTGTTTGAGATGCTCTGCACCGTATGATTTTGGTTTCTCCCTCTAGAAAAAGGTCCTCCAATTCTCTTCTTTGTCTCCAAATGCATATACATATTATATGCCCCCTTCCATCATATTAAAAAAAAATAATTGCTGTAATAAAACAGAGTAACACAGTATCAACACTGGTGAGTAGTTACAAGGTTATAGTTCTTTTAATTGTGATTTGTGGTGTGTACTTCATGACTGCCTCCTAAGATAGCAAGTGGAAGCTCCAATGGTTTCCTCTCCTCTCCTCTCCTCTCCTCTCCTCTCCTCTCCTCCCCTCTCCTCTCCTCTCTTCTTCTTTTTTTTCCCTGGGGATAGCAGTTATTTACTAATCTGTGCCTTTTTATCTTGCCTGAAGGCATATCTCTGTTCTGTCCTGGAATGCCCATCACCAGATTTTTGTGTAGCCCAGAATGATCCCCTTTAGTGGAAGAAGAAGAAAGAAGAGGAGAAGAAAGAGGGGAGGAAGAAATATCCTTATCATTAAAGCCTAATCAGCTTGTTTTTCTGTAACATCTTACTGGTAAGGGTTGAGAGTGTACTGGGACTTAATTTTCCTTTTAAATGGATCTATCACCTCCCCTTGTGGAGATAGTAAAGGATAGATGCAGTCAGGATCACACGGAGCATGGAGCCATTGAAATTTTCAATGGCAACACCAGATGTTGAACTTTTCATTTCCAGCCTGTCAGTTGTCCAGGTGTTGATCTTTTGGAAGCAGGAAGATACATTTCATGCAGAAGTGAGCTACACTGTTTTCGTTGCTGTTGTTGTTTAATGACCTAGTATCATACTGATACTTCTGTGTGTTTAGATATAGATAAAATCCTAATTAAAATCGGAAAAACCAAAGAAGTCACTGGAACGGGAAGATACATGTCTTGGCTCCGCCACTAATTAGCTTTGTGATTTTGGCAGATTCTTAAATTTCTCTGGGACTCAGTTTCCTGGTTTTTAAAGTGAGGGAAAAAAAAATTTAACATTTCTGAGGGAACTTTTCATTCTCGCATTCTTTGATTTATAGGAACCATGTGAATGAGAGAAGGCTTTTACAAACTTGAAAATATAGTACTGTGGGGGAAGTGTATCTTCTGTTATTTTTAATTTTATCAGACTTTGTTTGATTCTGAATATTAAAACAGAATTGAATATTTTTCAATTAGCTTCATGTATAGTACCAAACAATATTTAATTGAGGAAGAAAAAAAAAGCTAAAAACTACTATTGGTGGTGGTGGGGGGGGGGAGAAGTATTTCAGTTTTCTTAGACATTAAATGGCTCATTCAAAGCAACATTTTGATAAATTGTGTAAATGAGAGAGGAACATATGGATTAAATTTTCCTTGAAATACATACGCACTTAAAAATTAAGAAGAAAAAGTGCTTGGCAAAGCCCATTTGGGGTTCTGCCAAATGGGAAACATTTTAAAAATAGTTGAAAATGCAGTTCTATCTCAAAATGCTGCCATATTCACCCATCCTTATTGATTATATATTTTTAAATTTGTAAATTACTCTCCTTGTATTTATTTTTGCAGTTTGTTTTATGCCTGGGGGGCTTGCTCAATTTTGCTACCTTTTTTTTTTTTTTAAACATAAAACATGGTCCATCAGTCACTGAAGAGCAAATCGTAGTATCTATCACTCCCTGTGAGATTCCCGTTACTTAGACTTCTGTGGAAGTTTCGGTTTGATCTCTCCTGGTGTAACAACTGGCATTAATCCATATTGCTATAATGAAACACTCCAAGGAGCAAATACAGGGGACCTGGTCTTTGAAGCTGTGTTATATGGTAAGTAACTTTCTAGTAAATCATAATATTACAGTAGAAGAGCTTTGAGGGAAGACAAGCCTTGAGTTTCATGACTATGTATAATTCAAAACCAGAAAATCAAAAGACTCAGACATGACATTCTTCTGGATAGACAGAAGAGCTTCGCTGTCTAATGGATCCCATGCTACAACTTGAAGAAGAAAAAAAAAAAAAAAAAGATTTTCTCAAAGATCTTTAAAGAATAGATTTGTGATCAAATTGGCAGCACTTCCTAGTTTTAAGGGTTGAGTTTACCTGAGTAAAATGAGTCAGTGCAATTTGTATAATTATTCCACAGCTCACTGTAGACAGACACACTGTGGAAGCCACACCTCCACAGAGAAATGTACAGATTCAGGCCATTAGGATATCTTCCTGAAACCTGACATTCTGGGTGAGAGTCTTCTCCCCTCTCCCTGCTTCTCTCTCCCTTTTTTGTAATCTAGTACTTTTCACAAGAATGCTATTTTGTCATGAAAATGTAAGAAAACAAGAACATTTTCTTAGTGTTAAAACCTCAGACCCTAGGAGATGACACCATCAGATACAACATTCTATCCAGGATATGTTCAAGGCAACAATTAGATTTATTTTCAGAAGATAGTAACAATATCTTATCCTTTGAGACTAATCTTAGAATACAAGAGTATGTTTTTATGGCTGGGTTATCCTTTTTATTCCTAGTATCAAAATGTTATATGTTATTTTTAAGAGTTACTTTTCAATTAATTCCTTATGCTTTAAAGATAAACTTTCTTCATTAGGCTTATCTATTTTATCCACACAAAATGGCAAACAGAATTTGTACAATTTTGTGTAAGAACTCAATAACAGAACTGAAGACCTGGCTGACACCCTTGGAACTTCCCATGTGCTTGGTTTATGTTTAAAGGGCTATTCAACATAACAGAGTGTATTTGAAATACAAAAGAAATCATTTTGAAATGCCTTATTCCATTTACTTGGGGAATGTGGTAAATAATGGTTTTTTTGCTCTCTGGTAACTCAAACATTTTTAAATATATATTATTCTATTCTTCAGTTCATTTGTTTGAAATGTAGTGGCCTATTCAGAAAACCTGAAAAAGAAAGAATACATGTAATTATTTTGCTAATGGTATCATGGGCAATTATTTCACTTGATGAATAAAGAAAGCCAGGTACTTACATGCCTTCCTCCGTTGTAAGGTGTTGATTTGTCATACTTAGGTCAGACCCACATATATCCTTATAGTCAGGAAACTTAGATTATCATCAAAGTTTCCTGGTTACTAAAAGAAATTACTTTTTAAAAAATTAAGTTTATTGAGGTATCACTTTACATACAATGAAATGCACCCACTTTAAGTGTGCATTTATTTTATTTTTTTAAATGTTTATTTATATTTGAGAGAGAGAGAGACAGACAGACAGACAGCGCAAGTGAGGGAGGGGCAGAGAGAGAGAGGGAGTTACAGAATCTGAAGCAGGCTGCAGGCTTCCAGCTGTCAGCACAGAGCCTGACGTGGGGCTCAAACCCACAAACTGTGAGATCATGACCTGAGCCGAAGGCAGGCACTTCACCGATGGAGCCACCCAGACGCCCCTTAAGTATGCATTTAGATGAAATTTGAGAAATGTGTGCATCTATGGAACTACCATCACCACAATCAAGATATAGAATATTTGCACCATCCCCAGAAGTTCCTTTGTTTCCCTTTGCAGTACATCTCCTCCCTTGAAGGCCCTTGGCAAGGTCTGATTTACTGTATACTATAGTAGGTTGGTTTTCCTTATTTTAGAATTTGATGTAAATTTAATTATATAGTATGTATTTTTTAGTGGCTCAATTTCTTTCACACAGCATCATATTTTTGAAATTCATCCATGTTGCAGGTATCAGTAGTTTGGTCCTTTTTATTGTCGAGCAACATTCCATCTTATGACTATCACAGTTTGTTCATCCGTATGCATTTAAGTTGTGTCCACCTTTTGGCCACTCTGAACATTTATTTACAGGTTTTTATTTATGGACAGGTTTCATTTCTCTTGGGTAACCACCTAGGAGTAAATTGATGGGTTGTATGATAAATGTGTTTTACTTTTTAAGAAACTGCCAAAATGTTTTTCCAAACTGGTTGCACCATTTAAAAACTGTGTATAAGTTCTACCACATCCTCACTAACATTTAGTACTATTTTTTTTCTTTTTTGTTTTGTTGTTGAGGTATCATTGACATGTAACATTATAGTAGTTTCAGGTGTACAACTTAATGATTCTATATTCATATATATTGTGAAATGGTCACCACAACAAGTCTTGTTAACATCTTTCCCCATACTTATAACTGCTTTTTTTGGTGATGAGACCTTTTTTTTTTAGTAGTATTTTTATTTTTAATATTAGTCATTCTTGTGGGCGTGATTTTAATTTCCATTTCCCTCATGACTAGTGATGTTGAGCAACTCTTCATGTGTTTATTGACCATCTGTATATGTTCTTTTGTGAACTGTTTAAATCTTTTGTCCTTTTCAAATTGGGTTGTTTATCTTTTTGAGTTGTAGGAGTTCTTTATATATCCTGGATAAAAGTCCTTTTTGAGACATATGCACTGCTAATTATTTCAAAAACTTTTTTGGCAACATTGTATTAGGAAATACTGCTTTTTAAAAAAAGTTTATTTATTTGTTTTGGGAGAGAGAGAGAACTCTAGTAAGGGAGGGGCAGACAGAGGGAGAGAGGGGAGAGAATCCCAAACAGGCCATGCTGTCAGCACAGAGCCTGAGGCAGGGTTCAGTCTCAGAAACTGTGAGATCATGACCTGAGCCAAAATCAGGAGTTGGACACTTAACCAACTGAGCCACCCAGGTGCCCCTGTATATCCTGACAATATTATAGCAGTTTATCTTATTTAAAATGTTTCTTTAACAACAGCAACAAAAACAAACAACTCAGTTCAAAAATAGGCAAAGGACTTTAATAAGTATTTCTTCAAAGAAGAAACATAAATGGCCAATTAACACATGAAAAGATGCTTAGCATCAGTAATCATTAGAGAAATACAAATCAAAACCAAAGTGAGATATACTTCACATGCATTAGAATGGTTGTTATAATCAACCAACCAACAGGGCCACCTGGGTGGCTCAGTTGGTTAATCATCCAACTTCGGCTCAGGTCATGTTCTCACTGTTCACAAGTTCAAGCCCCACATCAGGCTCTGTGCTGACAGCTCAGAGTCTGGAGTCTGCTTCACATTCTGTGTCTCCCTCTCTCTCTGCCTCTCCCCTGCTCTCTCTCTCTCTCTCTTTCTCTCTCTCTCAAAAAGAAATAAAAACATTTAAATAAATAAATAAACAAACCAGCCAACCAAAAACCTACAAGTGTTGGCTAGGATGTGGAGAAATGAGAACACTGTGCATTGGCTGTGGGAATTAAATGGTGCATCTTTGGTGGAAAACAGTATGTTGATTCCTCAAAAAGTTAAACATAGAATTACCATATGATTCAACATTTCCACTTCTAGGTATACACACAAAAGAATTGAGAGCAGGGACTTGAACAGATATTTTTACACCATTGTATGTAGTAACATTATTCACAATACGTAAAAGGTAGAGACAACCCAAATATCTACAGAAAGATGGGTGGTTAAACAAAATACAGTATATACTTGTAATGGAATATTATTCAACCTTTAAAAGCAATGGAATTCTTATACATGTAACAACATGGATTTTTTTTTTCCAATATATGAAATTTATTGTCAAATTGGTTTCCATACAACACCCAGTGCTCATCCCAAAGGGTGCCCTCCTCAATACCCATCCCCCACCCTCAACAACATGGATTAACCTTGAATATTTTATGCTAGGTGAATAAATCAGACACAAAAGGACAAATATTGCATGATTCCACTTAAATGAAGTACTAAGAGTTGCCAAATTCATAGAGACAGAAAGTAGAATTATGATTACCAGGAGCTAGTTATTATCAGCATAGCATAGGATATTATAAAAATTTTAATGTAAACCTTCTGGTAACCACAAAGGAAAATACCTGTAGTAAATATACAAGTGATTATGATAAAGGAGTCATAGCATGTGGCCACAAAAAGTCGTCAAATCACAAAGAGAGGTAGCAAGGGACACAGGATCTAGAAAACAGAAAACAATGAACAAAAATGGCAACAGTAAGTCCTTACCTAACAATTACTTTAAATATAAATGGAGTCAATTCTCCAATCAAGAGGCATAGAATGGCTGAATGGATAAAAAAACAAGACCTAACAAAATACTGCCTACAAGACACTCACTTTAGCTTTAAGGACAGATAGACTTGAGAATGAAGGGATGAAAAAAATATTTTAAGCAAAATGTGACCAAAAAGAAAGCAGAGTAACTATATTTATCTTAGACAAATGAGACTTAAAGCTAAAAATGGTCAAAGAGGCAAAGAAGGTTATCATATAATGAGAAAGAGGTCAATTCATCAAGAAGATATAACAACTGTAAATAATTATGCATCCAACAACAGAGCACTTACTTGCATAAAGCAAATATTAACAACTAAAAGGAGAAATAGACAGCAATATAATAATAGTTGGGGCCTTTAATATCCCATTCTCAATAATGGATAGATCGTTCAGAGAATCTAGAAGGAAACCGCACATTTGAACAATACTGTACACAAACATACTTCATAGACATATATCGAACAAATTCCTCCAACAGCAGCTGAATACACATTTTTCTCAAGTGTACATAGCATAATTTCCAGGATAGATCATATATTAGGCTACAGAACTAGTCTTAATCTTTTTTTTTAAACGTTTATTTATTTTTGAGACAGAGAGAGACAGAGCATGAACGGGGGAGGGTCAGAGAGAGAGAGGGAGGCACAGAATCTGAAACAGGCTACAGGCTCCAGGCTCTGAGCTGTCAGCACAGAGCCCGACGCGGGGCTTGAACTCACGAACTGTGAGATCATGACCTGAGCCGAAGTCGGACGCTTAACTGACTGAGCCACCCAGGCGCCCCTAGAACTAGTCTTAACAAATTCAAGAAGATAGAAATTATATCAAGTTTTTCTTTAAACACAATGCTACGAAAATGGAAACAATGGAAAGAAAGCTGGGAAATTCACAGAAACATAAAAAATAAACAACATATCCTGAACAACCAATATCAAAGAATAGATCAAAAAGGAATTAAAAAATATCTGAGACAAACAAACATGAAAACACATTCCAAAACTTGCAGGATGCAGCAAAAATAGTTCTAAGAGAGTTTGTAACTATAAATGCATACATCAAGAAAAACTAAAGACCTGAAATAAACAACCTAACTTTACACCTCAAGGAACTAGAAAAAGAACAAACTAAGGCCAAATTTAGTAGAAGAAAGGAAACAATTAGAACACAAATAAATGAAATAGGCAATAAAACAATAGAAAAGATTAACAAAACTAAGAGTTTCCAATAAATACAGGTTATGTGAAATGGACAAATTCCTTGAAAGACACAAACTACCAGAGCTCACTGAAGAAGAAAGCAATAATCTAAACTATCCTATATCTATTAAAGAAATCAAATATAATTAAAAATCTTCCTAAGAGGGGGGAAATAAACTTCAGGTCAAGATGGCTTCACTGGTGAATTCTACCAAACATTTAAGAAATAACTAATACTAATTCTATATAACTCATCTATGATCTCAGAATTACCACAATACTAAAACCAATCATATTTGGATACTTGATTTATAACAATAAGAAAATAATGGTCTTTTAAAAGTTTTTAAATTTTATTTTAGAGAAAGAGCATGAGTGGGGGAGAGGGCCAGAAACAGAAAATCTTAAGCAGGCTCCACACTCAGCATGGAGCCCAGTGTGGGGCTCGATCCCACAACCCTGGGATCAAGACCTGAGCTGAAATCTAGAGTCAGCTGCTTAAGCAACCGAGCTACCCAGGAGCCCCAAGGATGTATGACCTTTTTAATGAATGATCAAAGCTCATTTGTTTATGTGGAAAACAATGAACCCTGACATCTACCTCTCACCAATCACAAAATTGTTTTGATTGTTCATATAAATGTGAAAGGTAAAGCAATAAATCTCCTAGAAGGCAATGTAGGAGAATAGAACATATCTTCATGGATTTGGGACATAGATTTCTGAAACAGGACACAAAAAAGTACTAACCATAAAGGAAAAAGGTCCTAAATTTTGATTTAATTTATACATTTAATTAATACATTAATACATTAAAATTAAGAATTCTTTTTGTTAAAAACCACCAAGAAAGGATCAAGACAGGCCATGTGTGGGACATGATATTTGCATATATATATAAACAACAAAGGACTCACACAAAAAACTATGAATCAAAAAAAAAAAGTTACCATCTAATAGAAAAATGGGCATTAATTTCAACAGGCATTGCACAAAGAAGATACCCAAATGGATACTTAATATATGATAAGGTGCTTGACCACATTAATCATCAGGGGAATTATTGCAAATTAAAGTCACAATGAGAAATCACTGTGAACCCACCAGAATGATTAAAATGAAAAAAGATGACAACAAGTGTTGTTGAAAATGTAAAACAACAGGAATGTCCATCCACCAGTGGTAGCGGTGATGGCAACCACTTTGGAATCTTTTTTGGCCATGTCTACTAAATTAATACAGCACTCCTAAATATATTCCCAAGGAATGCACACATGTGTGTCAAAAGACATGGTAAGAATTTTCATAGCAGCATTCTTCATAATAATGAAAACCTGAAAGCCCAAATGCCCACAAATACTAGAATGAATAAAGACACTGTGAAATACTTTTACAATGGATTACTATAGAACAAAGAGAATGAAGAAACCGTTAACATAAAGGCGTCTGACTGGCTCAGTTGGTGGAGTGTGTGACTCTTGATCTTGGGGTTGTGAGTTCAAGCCCCTTTTTTGGTGTAGAGATTACTTAAAAATGAAATATTTTTTTAATGTTTATTTATTTTGAGAGAGACAGAGAGATAGGGAGAAGGGGAGAGGCAGAGAGAATCCCAAGCAGGCTCTGCACTATCAACGTGGAGTCCGATGTGGGGCTCAAACTCATGAATGGGGAGATCATGACCTTAAGTGAGATCATGACCTAAGGCAACATCAAGAGGTGGATGCTTAACCGACTGAGCCACCCAGGACCCGCTATCCCACCCCCCACCCCCCACTACCCAGGGGTTCCTAATAGGCTGCCAAGGTTGAGCTCTAGAGCAAGATTTCTCAGCCTCAACACTTATTGACATTTGGGCCAGATAATTCTTTGTTGTGGGGGCCGTCCGGTACATTGTGGGATGTTTTGCTTCATCTCTGGCCTCTACTGACTAGATGTCAGTGGTAGCACCCAGGTATAACAACCAAAAATATCTGCAGACACTGCCAAATGTCCCCTGGGGGCAACATTACTTCCCACACCCCTGTTCAAAAACCACTGATTTAGAGCAGATTCTTGGTGTGGTCCTGGACTGGCGGCATCAGCCTAGCAGGTGAAGGTGGGAAGAAGAACTTGTTATAAATGCTATATACCAGCACCCATCCTAGATGTGAATTCAGAACTCTGGGGGTGAGGTCCAGCACTGCAATCTGACAAGCCTGCCAGAGGCATGCTCAAGTTAGAACCACCGCTTTACAGCCCGAATTGAGGTCTGATTCTTCTGAAAGAACTTTCTCACCCGTGTCAGCTTATGTCTATAAGTTTCTACCTTTTTCTTGAACTTTTAGGGCACTATTTCCTATGTTGCTCATATTAACACTTCATCAGTAACTTTCTCACTGGGTTTTTTTCAGCCAGTCTTTTCTCTATCATAAGATTGTATGCTCTTGTACAATACAATATCTGTTCCATCTAACTCACAAAAAGATGTATGGCCTGGGATGAGTTACTTAAGCTAAGTCCAAGTTTCTTCATCTGAAAAATGCAGATTATAGTAATTGCTGAATCTCACTGCCTAGCTGTCTGCTTCTTTAATGTCTGTTTTTGCTACTAAAATATAAGCTCTTTTTTGAGAACAAGGACTGAGCTATTCACATCCACTCTCATTCACCAAGGACCTAACACAAGACCTGAAACTTATCAGGAACTTGGTGAATATTTGCTGAATGTCAAAGGAACGAGTGCAGTTTATCCAGGAGAAGAAAAGGCTGTTAAGAATTGGAAAACTAGTTTCTATCCCTTTCTTAGGTATTTCATTGCCAAAGTTAAAAATCCTAACATTTGGAGTCTTTTTTTGTTTTTTACCTAAATCTTTTTTCCCTGCAAATTCAGTTTCTACTTATTTTGGCCTCAGTGGAGATGCAGAAAATCTGATCTGCGCATTAGCACTTTATGCATTTGAAAACTTACTAAATTAGGAAAATTTGAAATTTTATTTGGCTAAAATAGTCTTTATTTTTTTTCTCTTCTTCTGTTTTTCCATGCTGGCAATTTTATCAAAAACAATGAATAATGAGGAAAAAAAACTGTACCACTAGAGATAATTGAATAGAGAATAATAAGCAGCTTATGTTTTATAACTAACAAGGGTATGTGTTAGGCTATCTGGTCAGATGTTGCTAGGAAAACATTATCTGGGAAGACTTTATGGGAAGAAGACAACTTCCAAGGAAGGCTCAAGTTCATAATTGAAAAGTTAAATGTGAGCTTTTTAATAGTTGCCAAAAATACTCCAACACAACACATTACTATTTCAGTCTTCTCTTGAATTATGTCATGTTACAAGGATGATGGAGGACAAGATTGCTTACGGTTTTATAGGCAGTTCATGATATATTCCACTGTGCCAAAGACTTACCACAACTTAATTTCTCAGACAAACATAGTGTCATAGGGACAGAGCCTAATGCAGGCTCCTATCTTCAGACCGACCTACACCGGAACCAACTCTCCCAATTTTTTGGTAAGAATTGGAGAACTGGTTTCTGTACCCTCCTTAGATATTCCACTGCCTATTTTAAAAACTCTAACATTCAGAAAGTTGTTTTTGTATTTTTCATCTAAAGTGTTTTTTTTGTTTTTTATGTAGTTAAATTCAGTTTCTACTTATTTTGGCATTAGTAGAGATACAGAAAATTTGATCTGCACATTAGCACTTTATGCATTACTATATTAGGACACTCTGAAATTTTATTTGGCTAAAATAAATAGTACTAATTCCATTTACTTCTTCTCAAATACCCTATTGCCCAAGCCTCAAGTCATCTTTATTACATCCTTTTAGGCCTCTATAACCTTGCCATGTCCTTCTAAGTTGTGCTTCTAAAACTTAAGTACAGTTGTTTATTAAAGGTTCATACAATTGCTTTTTAAAGGCCTCAGGAAAAGGAGATAGTTTATATTCTCAAGGTTCTCATATATTGCCCTTCTACTTAGGCAATTCAGAATCAATATGATTTTTTTCTTTCCACTGGAAAGAAAACTCATTTAAAAGTGAATATTTAACTTCCAATTAAAAATGGCAGACTGAGCATGGGCAACTACCTCTCCTTTCTCTCCAAAGATCCCTTTGAGATGACAGTAAAGGTTTTTTGTTTGTTGTTTGTTTGTTTGTTTGTTTGTTTTTAATAAAGGCAGAACCACGTTGGAAACCATATGTTGGTCAAAAATGTTGAAGAATTCCTAGAATACAAAAACATATGTGATCAGAATAGACAGAAAGAGCCAAAGAAACCATAGCCCAAAATACTGGAAATAAGTAAGGGACATCTTTAGGAGCCCGAGAAAGGCTCCATGTTTGACATCACTAAATGCAAAGGGCAAGGTAGGCCAGTCACTGGGTTAATTCTTTAAAAGAGCATCCCTGTCCCACTCCTACCATAGTGTCTGGTAGTAGGAACTTATGCACCTAGACTAAAGCTCGAATATTGCACTCTAAAGGAAGTGTGTGATTTATGCCCAAAGCTTTGTAGCGAGGGTTTGGGGAGCTGAGAAAGAATCACAAGAGAGGTTGAATATCTCCACAATATACAACAGATATGGAAAGGCTGTGTTCCTGGGTCATAACGATTTTCACTCTGGGACCTAGGCTAATGATTTCACTGCATAGGAAATTGCCCTTTGCCATGGTGGAGTGAAAAGGGAGAGTTCTGGAGGTTCTCAGAATAAATCCTCTGGCCTGGGAGTGACACATATCCCTCTACTCACAACTCATTGGCCAGAATTAGTCACATGACGCCATTCAAGCTCAAGGGGTCCAAGAAGTAACTTTACCAAGTGCTAGGAAGGGAAAAGCATCCTAAATAGTTGGTGAGCAGGATTCATGACTACCCTACTACCTAAAAGGATCAAGAATCAGATGAACAACAGAATTTGCATCATAAACACTGTGTGCTAGACAACAATGAAGCAATGCCTTCAAAATTATAAGAAAAAAAATGAATGATTGCCTCACATTCTGTTCCCACAACTGAACTACTAATTAAATGTGAAGACATGCAGAAATTCAGAAAATATATTACCCATTAACTAATTCTCAAACATTTCTTTATATGCTTGAATAAAATGAGATCACCAAGCTACAGGTATCATTTACATAAGATTTACATAAGAGTAGATCAGGTGCTTAAACTATGATGATGTTCAGCAAAATATTTGAGAAGGTGTACTGTGATATGAAATAATTTGGGCTCAAATATTTGACAACTCCCTTTCTTCTAAGGGATTGTTTTGGACAAAAACAAACAAATAAGTCTTGCCTTATTCAGGATCTATGATACTAGAGAATAAATTCTAATAATTCAAAATATTAATATAAACAATAGAAAGAAATGGGAATCAATAAACAAAGGGGAAAATACAGAACACTACAAAAATTATAAAAGAACATTTATGTGTATATGTGTATATTAAAAATTACATGTGTAATTATATATGTAACCATTATATATCTTATATTTTGATTCTCAATTTTTCTGATCAATTAATGTACAAGCACAAAGTATCTTAGATTACAAAAAAGAATATAAGTGGTAGGGAAATGGAAAATGTAGAGATAAGAGGGAAAAAATGTCAAAGGCGGGGAAAGTGTGGTAAAACTTCATTTAAATAGCATTTGGCAATTCACAGAGCACTTGCATTGATGTCTCATTGGAACCCTTAAATGGGACTCCAAGAAAATGGAGGTTCTGAGAATCTTTTTCTTAAAGTGGCAACTTCCCAACTAAAAAGCATATAATAAGACTTTAGTGTTTTATCCATGCTTTTCCTACCTGGCTATGAAGCAACCTAATCCATGTCAATGTACTAATTTTAAAAAGCTATCTTACAGCAGTGAATTTTTTAACCTTTTTGAGCTAAGGGCCCTTTTGAAAATCTGATGGAAGTTATAGATACTTTCTCAAAACAAACAGACAAAAAAGGAAACACGCATTGGCATATGACTTTGCAAAACACTTCATTAGGCTTATCAAGTTGCTAACACCCAGTCATGGAACACTGGAAACACAGGCCCAGGTTCAGCACCCGTCTCGTAGAGCATTTTAGGTCCTCATGGTGCTGGCACCAGTGGCCTAACCACCAGAACTGGCACATGGATGGGGCAAGACCATCTGTGCTTTTGACATGGTATGGAGAGAGCAGACTCTGCTTTTGCCCCGGAAGTTATAGGGGCTCTGTGGGGCCTCAGCAGGAGAGGTGAGGGAATGCAAAGGACAAAAAGACACCCCATAGATACAAGCAGAGTGGGGTTCTACACAAAATAAAGTGTCACCGTGCAATCACATTACTGGCCTTTGCAGAGCACTTGGCAATCATGGTCACTTTCATGAACATTGTTTTATTGGAACCCCTCAGTGAGAGCTTAAACATTATGTTTTGAAGTAGGATAGCCGAGGAAGAGCAGCTCCACTTTATAAGGTGGGCCATTTAGCCTCACAGAGGTTAAGTGTCTTGCCTAGGATCATCCAAGGAGGTGGTGACAGAGTTGGGCCTCAAGATAAGGTTTCCTGACCATAATAAAATAATTTGTCCATTCTGCCCCCTCAGACTAGCCTTCTGTGTGGGTACAATGTGGAATACAATTTTAGACACTTGGAAAAGCCTCCTTTCTCTAAAAGAAAACAAGAACTTTCTATTCACAAGCAGAGATAAGGCTCAAATGCAAATTAAATGTTTTGTCACCTGGAAATAATTGCTATCAGCTATTGGAGGATGGGGATGGAGGTTGGTTGGGATGAAGGTGGACCTCCCATGTGGTGGTCTGTAGGGAGCCTGTCCAGGGGCAGAGGATGCCTGAGGAGAAGCTTGCGGAGGAAGCGGATTCCCTGCACACAATTGGGCCCTATTTCCCAAGTAGGCCTGGGACTCCTCCTGAGAATAATCCAAGATCATCAGGAGGTTGGAAAGAGAAGAAAAAGTGAAAATAACTCATTGTGTAGAGGCCAAGCCACTCAGGAACTGGGTCTTCCTGAGCATCATATCTCCCGGCCTGGCCTCAGGGGCTGGTGCAAAGTAGGCACTTAGGAATTGTCTGTTGTAAGTGGGGGAAGAACAAAAGTCATACTTCACCATGGGGCATCAAGATTGATAACTACCTATGAGAACAATTGTGCAGACACTCAAGAATAACCTGCCTACAAGCGACCCACCCAAGTAATATAGCAGTGGTCAGAGGGAAGTTCTTGGGACACAGAAAACAGAGTGGGTTAAAGTTGGGAATAACACTGTGGTAGTTGGGAGGGTCCCAGGCTGGCAGGCGGTGGACCCAATGATCTAAGAAACTTCTTTTGTCTGTAATTCCCCTATGGTTAAATGACAAACTGCTTTTATTGAGGGCAACTCAGTGGTTCATTTCCATAATAGGAAAGAAAAATATCCACCCATCAACTAAGACCTGCATCCTCTCGGCTGAGAGAAAAGACTTGCATAAGGGTCCTAAGAAATTGAGGTTCTTCTGATATAGCAGAGAGAAAGGCAAGACTGTGCTAGGGACCCGTTTCCTACTGTCTTGTATAATGACAGCCTCATTAGTGGCTAGGCTTCAAGACCTCCAAATACCAATGCCAATGAGTAGCATGACTGTCCTGCTTCCCTAAGTAGGCACCAACAGGAGCAGAGAGAGAGATACTGGGGAAGAAATCCTAGCTCCAAGATGTAACGCTCCTCTGCCCTCATGGAAGAGTTGAATAACTTTAGGAATATTCTCTGACCCAGGGTTTCTCAAGCCTTTGTCACTTACTTGCCACAGTCACAGATTTTACCCTATGCAAGGAATAGTTTTATTTGTATTTTTTGATTTTTTTCTAAAAATATGTCCACATTTTTTTAACCTAATGCTAGAGCTTAACACCAAGGGTTCAGTATATAAGCAATTATTTTTCTAGAAACAACAAAATAGCTTCAGTTTTATGCTGCGTTTTGTGGCCTAAAAGTGCATTTTTTTACTATGATTTTTCTTTAAATACTTAGGTTCTTGGGGAATGACATCAGTCAGAACAGAAACTGGGGAAACACTTTGTACAAGTTTTTAAAATGTGGTTAAAAGTTGGGGTAAAAACAGCTTCTTCCAATCAATGATAGTTTGGGAAGAAAGCGGTGTATACCCTAAACCTCTCCTCCTCCCTGACCCTGGCTGTGCAAGCTACGAAGGAGGTGACTTCCGTTCAGAACATGAAATACAGCAAGCATGATGTACGTTTGTTCAAGATAATAACAAGGAAAGGCGACCATTTTTTAAAAGCAAAAATCACACTGCAAGTCAACGTGTATGTCTCTAAAAGAAAGCCTGGCCGAAGTGAAACACCAGCTGTTTAACAATTCTAGATGAAGTTTAATGTCTCTAATTCATTCCCACCAAGGTGAGTTACAGGAAGTGGAATTTATATGTTTCTAACCCAAATGACCTTCTCCAACTGGAAGGACCTCCCTAAAGAAGAAGAGAGAAATTAGCCGTACCACCCTCCTAGGGAATGGGTTGGTTTTGGTTTATTTGAATCATCAAGTATTTATTGCTTATAAAGTTTAGAGTCTGTGCTTTGTAAACCTGGTGAGTACAAACATAAAAAGACAGAAGGCCCACATGGGATGAGATGGAATTGAGCAAAGGGAGTATAAGGAAACAAATAATTGCAGTACAGTTTGACAAGTAACTTAAGGCACTAAGAGTTGACATTTGTTGAGTGACCAGCAGATGATACATATTAACGCACTTAATCCTTACAAAAATCCACTTTACCTATGGAGAAACTGAGGCACAAAAGAGTCAAGTCACTTATTAAAGTGGCAGAGCCAGAAATTGAACCTAGACTGCCTTGATCCAGAGCCTTGGGCATCACAGGTCTGGGATTCTTCTGGAAAAGTGATCTGAAGGATGAACAGGAGTTCACTGGGCACATGGGGAGTAGGAGGACAGGAAGCTGAGATATGACACTCTGGTTCCAGAAAACAGTGTGTATGAAACGTCTGTGAAATGTCCATTTGAATATGATATGATGGTAGAGTGTTCCAAGGTGAGTTAGGAGGCCGAGTTCCCACTTTTTAGGCCACTAGTTTTCATTACTCATTTATTAAGCATGTACTATGTGCCGGGTACTACATTCAGTACTAAGAACATAAGCATGAAGAGGGCACCATCACACCCCTATGGCAGGAGGGTCATAATGTTTGATTTGAAAATCCATTGAGTTTGGGTAAATTTTTGGGGTGGCATAAACTCTTAAACTTTTAAAACTAAATTAGAACTGGGAAATCTGTCAAATTTGGGGTTTCTGCTCTACACCTCAGTAAAACCAAACAAATAAGCAACAACAACCAAGATCCCCAGTATCTTCCCCCCATGGCAAAACACTTTTATTTTCCGTAAATGCTTTAATCAGTTTGGAGTATTGGTTTAAACGTTTAGGGGGTACTTGAGAGCTTTAAGCATCAAACGGACTTTTAAAGTGGCTTTTCCTGTTAACATAATGTTTCTTGTAACCAGTCAGTTGTGCCAAAACTCACTGTACAAAGCAATGCTGCCAGGTGGGGCTGTATTTCGGCAGTAATGGATCGACCTTTTAGAAGGCCCTACTTTTTTTTTTTTTTTTCTGTGTTTGGTTCACATTTTTTATGTCTTGGTGCACAGCTTCCAGAATCTCGCTTTGCCATCTTGTAAATCAGTTTGCATTATTTGTGATAATACTTACCCTTTATTATAATTACCGCAAGTCATGGGAAGGTTCAACTGTTTCATTAGTTGACTGAGAACAACAAAGTCTAAAGTTTCATTGAAATCAGATGTAATGTTTGTGTTCCAAGGTCAGCTGGAAACTAATAGGGATAATTTAAGCCATAATATCCCAACTGAGGCTGAGCCACGCTAATCATCCTGCAGATCGTACTGGAGTGGTTCTGAAGGGAAAAAAAAAATCACATCCTATTTCTCCCTCATTAAGTATACTGAAGCCCAACGTTATAAGAGGAAAGAATTAATCGATAGCAGGGTGGTCACAGCCCATGCCTCAGGAACCACTCATAGGTGACCCTCAGCAGCCAGGAGCCACAACCAAGTGAGTGTTAGGAGAGCTCGTTCTCCTCTCTCCTTCCCCCTATTTTTTCTTTTAAGTTCTTTTTTCCCTCTCCCTTAACCAAGCAAGTGTGCAGTCAGGGGATCCTGAGAATGTCTGGAAGCTTCTACAAAGTTCTCTGATACCCTCTCACCCTCGGCAGAGCTGGAAGTGGAAAGAGCCTTTGAGAGTGAGGAAGGAAAGTGTGTGGCAGGGAGGAGCTTGACCCTCAAAGCTTCCTCTTTTAGCACAAGAGCCAACTGAAAATCTTCCTGTGATAACCTCTGGCCTTTTATCTAAAACTTGCTCGTCTTTTACCTGTAATCATTATGTTGAATTAACGAAGAAATGAGTCTAGCAAAATAAGGGACTCCCCTTCCTCACTGTGAGGGGAGGAGCCTCTTCCCCTGCAGGGTCCTGTCAGCCCCCGGGTATGTCTCTTCTTCCATGAATAAAAGCAAGCTGAGAAGACTATGCTTCTACAAGTTGCAAACCTAAAAGAAGGACTTTCTAAGGCAACATCCATATGGAATACATAGAGTCATCATCTAACCAGTGGTTGTGGAGTTTTAAACAGAGGTGGATGTGGAAACATTTTATAGGTTATTAGCAGTTCTGAATCTGTCAGCCTCACAGAGTAAATGCAAGCTTCTAGGACTGGAAATTTCTAGACTGCCCCCACCATACCTACCCTGTTCTCTCCATCTGCTTTGAAGGGGAGGGGATGGGGGGGCCAGAGGTCAAAGTCATATCTCTTTGTGCTTTGGGGGTACATATAAGTCCACAGACCTCTAAGTAGCAACAGTTGGGGGGAATGTTGGCAAGGAGGATATAATTGTTAGCACAGAGGGTGCCAGACCAGGGATCAAAGAGTTGCCTCTGGCTGGGAGAAACTTAGAAGCCTTGGTGCTGTGGTTCTGTAACCCTCACGCTGCTATTCCCAGTCTATCTAGGCATTCACCAAGGTCTCTCTTCCTTCCTTTTTTTTCCTAAGTCTCTCCGTGTCTTCATCCCTGTAATTACTTACTCTTTGCAAAATGCTTTCAAATATTAGGCCGAGGCACAGGAAACTTGCGGTGGAAGTCTGTTTTGCCCTACAAATAGATGTTTCATCTAGTACAACCTAATGTATTGTCTCATTTTATTCCTTTTTGTGGATGGAGCCCATTAGTTGTGCAGAGCCTCAGCCCCTGAGGTCATATAACAAAGGAGGTAGCCCACATAGAACTTGAACCTGGTTTTCTGACTCCAAATCCAGTGCTTTTCCACGCTGAATGACTGCCTCCTGCTGCGTGAGCTGACCCCAGAAGAGAAGAGTGAGAACAAAAGATGCGTCAGGTCCTGGGTTCTTTCTTACAAGTGATAGAATCACCATGGGTTTGAGCCCCCTCTGCAGACCCCAAGCAATCTCTCTTCAAGGGCACCTGATATCAAATATGTGGAAATGTACCCACATTTCATAGTATAATTTTTATACATTTAATAAAATTGATGCTTATATTCTTATGCTAAAAATTATTTGGCTATAGATAGCATACTTAATTCACAGTTGACTGATTTCTTGATCACTTGGCAAAATGATAAAATCTAGCTGACAAATTGCTTTTAAATATAATGGAAATTTCATGAATTCTAAATTTAACACTAAATGAATTTGATATAGTCTTATGTTTTGGAGACATTTAATTAAACATTTATTAATTTCATGTTGCCTTTTTTGCATTTTGAATAATTTTTTTAAATTTCGTCTTTTAAACTGTTTTTTAGGTCCTTGGAAATCTCAGAGGCTCCAGGTATTATGCCTTTAATACTCAATGTGGAAAATAACCTGGCAATGTCTGCTGGCCCCAGTGAGTGTGTGGACACACATTCATTACCCATTTGCTGCACCATAAGTAGAAGACCTAGTCTTCTCCATTAAACCTAATGTCAATGTTTTGAAAAGTTCTTGTCACTGAAAAGCTTCCCTGATCCCACTGACAAATAGACTATCATAGAGTTTGCTGATCCCACACCAATTCAAAGCCAGTAAAACCTGGAGTAACTGGAATGTTTGAGTCTTCTGATTAAAGGAATTTTGAGCTGTCTCAGAGTTAACCAGAAAGCATGTTTCCTTTAGTTCTTCTTGTCTTAACTTACTTTCCAACCCTAGAAAATAGCATATATGGAACAAAATGAGATCTTTCATGATGAGGATTATCCACAGCCAACGTCAATTTCAACTGAATGGGCTCTGATGGTGTGTTGGTTTTTTTTTTTTAATTTTTTAATGTTTACTTATTCTTTGAGAGAGAGAAAGAGAGACAGAGCATGAGTGGGGGAGGGGCAGAGAGGGAGGGAAACACAGGATCCAAAGCAGGCTCCAGGCTCTGAGCTGTCAGCACAGAGCCCAACACAGGGCTCGAACTCACAAACCGTGAGATCATGAGGTGAGCTGAAGTTGGCCACTCAACTAACTGAGTGGTGTTTTTTAAGTTTGGGATGGCACAGCACTAGTTCCTGAATGTTGATTTTCTTTTTAAAAAACAAATTCCTGCTTTCAGCTATTCTTACAGACTTGGATCTTTTCTGGTGAACGTGGAGTGCAGAAGTGCTGAGTGTTTCTGCCGGTCAGTGTATTTGCTGACATTACAGTGTAAAGGCCAGTGCAACATTTAATCAATTCAATCAACAGTCAACATTCAATTAATCAATCTTACTAAAAAAATTGAGGGAAAATCCTTTAACTTTTTGAGCAACGCTTTATTCTGCACCTAATATAATGGGCTTTTACCCTTCTTTGCATCAGTACTCCTACCATATTAATAGGAGAGAGATGTTTCTTTTATATTAGGGAAAAAACATACTTTCTCAAACATTTATCATGATGTGATAGACTTAAACTAAGCTCCACACTTCATTAAGAAAACAAGTCTCAATATTGCTAGCCTGTAAATAAGAGTGATGGTGACACTTTCTTCATTCTGATTCACTCACTGACTCATTCATGATCACTCATTTATTCATTTAGCAAATGTTTATTGAGCATATACACTGTGTTAGGTACTAGTAGGACACAGTATTAAAAGATGAAAATACCCTCACTTTGAATTCGATGCTATCATTAAGATCTCAACACACACATAAACACGTATGTGTGTGCTCACCTCCCCCACACCACCCCCACCCCAAAATCATAACTGGCTGGTATAAAAGTACCAATACCACCAATTTTTGTTTCCAGAAGTTTAACTGAGTCAATGCTACTTATGTGCAAGGCCCTACTTTGGGCGCTATGTATAAACATTTCTTCAACAAAAATCTACTGAGTGTCTTATCATTTACCAATACTTAGCTGGTCATGGGAGTTACAGAGGTGAATAAGAAAAGGTCTCTCTTCTCAACTGTTTCCCCTTGTTGTGGGGGTGATAGGTATATAAACAAACGCATTCAAAACCATTGTTTGGTGCACAGTGGAGCTGGCATTCTACACAGAGTGGGAACACACAAAAGGAAAAGATGAAGTTTGTAAGCTTTGAGCTTTTTCTTTGTGAGCATCTCTGGATATTTTGTCGTCCAGAGCCGTCCAGATGAGCATGCAGGTTGTGTGCTGCTGAACATAAGGGGCAGTATTTATGACAGATTAGTGCATTTTAAATAATAATTATCAATAGAATTAAAATAATAATATTGATATGGGAATGCAAGCTGGTGAAGCCACTCTGGAAAACAGTATGGAGGTTCCTCAAAAAACTAAAAATAGAACCACCCTGCAACCCAGCAATTGTACTGCTAGGCATTTATCCAAGGGATACAGGAGTGCTGTTTCAAAGGGACACGTGCACCCCCATGTTTATAGCAGCACTATGGACAATAGCCAAAGTATGGAAAGAGCCCAAATGGCCATCGATGGATGAATGGATAAAGAAGATGTGATATATATATATATATATATATATATATATATATATACACACACACACATATATACACACACACACAACGGAGTATTACTCGACAATCAAAAAGAATGAAATCCTGCCATTTGCAATTACGTGGATGGAACTGGAGGGTATTATGCTAAGTGAAATTAGTCTGTCAGAGAAAGACAAAAATCATATGACTTCACTCATCTGAGGACTTGAAGAGACAAAACGGATGAACATAAGGGAAGGGAAACAAAAATAATATAAAAACAGGGAGGGGGACAAAACAGAAGAGACTCATAAATATGGAGAACAAACTGAGGGTTACGGGAGGGGTTATGGGAAGGGGGATGGGCTAAATGGGTAAGGGGCATTAAGGAATCTACTCCTGAAATCATTGTTGCACTATATGCTAACTAATTTGGATGTAAATTTAAAAAAATAATAATATTGATAAAATGTTTTTAACAAAAACCAATATACTTCAACAATTTTCTGGCAGGAGAATGAAGTGTCTTGAGCAAGCGGTGCTTTTTCTAGAGTGCACAGAGATGCGTATGAACCGAGGGCTGTGGAAGAGTAGACATCCCCAGTTAGACAAGGTGGGAGGACATTCCAGGTGAAAGGAATGGTTGTACAAGACATGGACTAGCATGGTGCCCTAGGGAAACTGGAGCTAATTCCATATGCTTGCACTGGAGCGTGCCTGGCTGAGGAAGGAGGCTGCAAAGGTAGGCACTGACTCAATCACATGATCACAGACTCTACCCGGGTCCATTGTTAACTTTCAGCGTCATACCTTCCTGTGCTATAACTCTGCCTTCTCCCACAAGTAAACCAGATGCTGGTCTTTCACAGTTTCACGGATCCATTATGCTAATTGGAGAGGTTGTGACTTTATCCTAATTTCCCAAGGCATCTATAAAAGTCAGTGAAGGATTTATCAATACCATTTATTGGTATTCCTCAGTAAAGAAAATTTGTCTACAGTTGTGTATGCTTACTGCTTTTTTCTACCCAAGTAAAGTCTTTCTTGAGCCATGGATGTAGTGTCTTGTGGGAATCCCAAAAGAATCTCTAGGATTCTACAGATCTGAGAGCTACTCTTACTGCAGACCTGCTCATCGTGCAGCTTTTCACTTATGCTACTCAACATCATGTTCATTACCAATCCTTCTGACAATCCTTGCTTGGTTGTCAGTATCTTCCCCCTTCTCTTTTTAATATTGCCATCTTTTATTTCTATCATATGAATCCAGGTAAACCTCGGGTGACTCAGGTTAAAATACCACTATTCCTAAACTAAGCAGAACACTGAGATCTAATATCTTTAGTAAAAGCCCTTTGCTTGTGAGTAGCCCACTGGTGGGCACCCTGACCATTCTCTTTGTTGAGGGACATGGCCCATTTAGTCACTGCCTTTTCCCACTGGTAAGCCAGTTGGTGAAGATTTTGATTGACACCTCTGATTCTAAGCAACAGTGAAGAACGTTCGCTAGGTTATGAAAGAAAGGAATGTATGGGAAAGATATGGAGGGGCTAAAGGAGAAAAGCTGAGTGAAGATTCATACTGGGAAAAGTTCAGGACTGAGAGCAGCTCTGGGGTTCCGGGTGACAAGAAATGGACAATATTGGCAGTAATGGACAGTGTTGGCAAGGCACTGCTCCTAGGAGTGAGCACTCAGCCATCCTTTTTATCCTGTGCTGAAGGCTCAAAGCTCAGGAGAGCATGTCTGATTGACCCAGCTTGAGTCAGGCACTCAATCACTGGGATGGAGAGAGAAGGGATATCTTAATTAACAGACCCTCAAGACTTCACTTAATGGAGTCAGGTGATTTCCTGCAAAGGAAACTGGAATCTGGTTACCAAAAGGAAGGAAGGAAGGAAGGAAGGAAGGAAGGAAGGAAGGAAGGAAAGGAAGAAAGAAAGAACAGAAAGGAAGGAGAAAAAGAAAGAAAAAAGGAAGGAAGGAAGGAAGAAAAAAAAGAGAAAGAAAGAAAAAGAGAGTGGGAGTGAGGGTGGACACTGATGGTCAGAAAAAATAATTGTCCACTACAATATTTTTTTCTCTTTTTTCAAACTATGAAAATCCTGCCTTCCTTCTTCTGGGTATTGGTAGAGGAGTTTTAAGAGCCCCCTAGAATCTTAGGAGCTAAAATATAGTGAGAAACACATGTAGTGGGAGTGACAAGACTTCGGGGTTTATCTTTCCCCCTTTTCTGATTTCCTCAGTCAGCTATTCTTTTCTGATTCCATTTTATAATTATCAATCATACACACTTGGAAATGTGAAAATAGAAGGAGGAAAATCATTGGGGAGAGATGAATTTTTTTTGTTAAGGAAATCTTTTCTTTTTTTTTTTAAACTTGACTTAGAATAATGGTATTTCTTCAATTTGCTATATGCAAAGTAACAGAGAGCTTAGTGTGTCCCAGAGATGGATTAGACAGATGTAGCACTTAACTATTAACATTTGTGAGGTTCATTCCCACCAGTGAGATTTGTGAGCAGCTTCTATGAGATGCTATGCAAAATCGGTTTAGTACTTTCCTCATTTGTCACTGTGCCGTGAAACTGGTAAAATATAGAGGAAACAGAAAATTGGGCACATCTGTGAATTTGGTCGTGTCCTGATTATAGCAATGCAATTCCACATATGTGCATGTTTTCACAGGAGAACAGGTTTCTATTTGACTCCCAACTCCATCAATGCTCAGCTGATGTTTTATAGCTCCCTTGGGCTAAGCATGCCCTCCCTCTACAGAGCCAAAACAGTAGCTTAGCTATAAGATTCACTGGCACCACTTCGGTATCTATTTTCTTAAATTATGGCAAATGGGGGTTTGGGGCACACATATGTCAACCCCACCTACATATGTCTCCTATAATAATGCTTGGCACATTTATACCACCTCTTAGCAGAGATCCCCAAACACTAAACATTTATTCATTCTTACATTAAAAACAGTTCAGGAGCTCTCATAACTCCCATGTACAGAGAAGTAAAGGTGTAAGGCCCATAGCCCATGAATGAACACATAATTTTAAGTATTAACCATCTCTTTCTCCTTCTCAAAACAAAGTGAGAAGTGCTAGAAGCTGAAATAATGTCAGTAGTGACATTAACATGCACGATGGTATTTGATATCAGAGGCTCTCACGCTTGGGTGTGCATGAGGATCACCCAGAAATCGGGTTAAGATGCAGATTGCCCACCTCTGATCCCAAAAGTCTGGGGTGGGGCCCAGGCATATGCACTTTTCATGAACACCCTCCCCCTGGTGGTTGAGAGGACCACTCACTGAGAAACGCTGATGAAATAATCTAATTACAAGCTCATCAACAGAGAAACAGCAGCAGAGCCCAGAGGTGACTGTAAATCCTAGTTTCAAAGCAGGCCTCTCCTTTTTACCCAAACACCCTCCAATGCCAAATAATTTTTCCATGTTTGAAAAGTATTCCTGGAGTGCCAGCTGTCATTATCACCACAGCTTAGGAGGGCCCAGAAGGATAAATCACCTTAAAAGAAAGAATAATGTCAAAATTAAAGCTTGACTCTAGTTTTGGATTCATTTACATAGTCAGTCAAAGGAACATGGTCTCAGTTTGTCCTGCCAGGACTTGGAACCATCTTGGTCATTCAGAAGAAGGAGCCATTTCCAGAAACCATTTTCAGAAGCAGAATCCATATCTCTATAGGGATTTTGCTCACATCCATCAAACTACTTCTCATGTGGCAAGTGAGCCTTCTAAAACAATATGGTCTGTCCCACGGTTTCACTGAGGACTGTCATCGCCCTGGTAATAATGACAACTAACTTTTATTATTACTATCTTCAATAACTTGGTGCTCAGGACTGCATTTGTTACTCCCAATGATCTTATGAAGCAGATAGTGCTTTATACCCACTTTGCAGCTGAGGAAATGGAGAGGGATTAAGGAACTAGCTCCACAGGCTAATAAGGCTACTAAGTGATGCAGCCTTGATTCTAAACAGTCTTGGTCGCTGAGTCCCTGCACATAAATAACCACTATCACATTGCCTCTCTTGGAAGAAGAATGGTGGGTTCCAAAGGCAAAGTTGTTCAGCTAAAAAATCTTTGGGATGAAAAAGTAGGATATGATAGAATTAAACCATGCTTTTAGGCAGAGGGCAGTAGAAATCTTATTTCTCAGAATTCAGACTGTAAAAGAGGGTTGCAGAACCTTACGTACCACGTATTATTCTCCATGTAATTATACTGAGTAGAATACTTTCAGAGTAATTGTGTACATAATCAAATATTGCACAAATGTAAATGCTTGAAAGCGCCTGCCAACCTCCCCCACCCCAGCCCAAATGGAATCCTATGTACTAAACCATAGTTATAATTTTCTCCCTGGTTTCGCTTGTATTTCCTTTAATAATGTTTGATTGTAATTAAAAATCAGTGTATATATGGAATAGATGAAGGAACCAAAATTTATTCTCTTTTGTCTTTTAGAAAAGTGACAGTTATGAAAATGCTCAATATAATCAATTCACTTTTCCCCCCTATTGAACTAGCATTTTATCAACCACAAATATGCTTCTCCACATAAGACAGTCACTGCCGTTCTGTGGTAAATGCAGAGGACTGAAGTCATTGCCAAAGAAGCATCAAAGCTTTCAGAGCAGCTATTGATGTGCTCAGTTTGTAGCTCAAAGAAAAGAGCAAAGAGAAAGAAGCCAATGGCAGAGATGGCTTTGGGCTATGCTTTTAAAATAGGTTTAATATAAAGGCTAAAATGGCAATAAGATATTCATATATAAAACAGATATCTGCCACTTAGTGAGCTGAGTGGAATGAGGTTCCAGGAGCTCTCAATGTTCAGGCAATGCTGATCCTATTAACATAGGATTGGAAAAAAAAAAAAATAACAGATCCTAGTAGCTATCCTGACCTAATGGTGTCTGTGTGGGAAGTCTGGACATCTTAAGCGAGGCATTAGGATCTGTTATCTTTTCAATCTCATTGATACTAGGATCTGTAGTGCTGGAACAGTGGGGGGTTCTTGAATTGCCTTCCACTTTTCAGGCTGAAGTGACTGACAACCATCCAGGGACTTCTCCTGGACATCCAGGAGAATTCTGGTCTGTTCTCAAGTAAACCTACTTATTGGTTTGGTAAATCACAGCCCTCGGGTTGGGAGGCATCGGTAGCAGCAATATTATTTGAGAAATTCTACTCTCCCCACAGCTGCTCAGAAATATCTGATTTCACTGGTCTGCAATCACTCTGTCCTCCTTTTCCACCTACCCTGACGTTGCCACATGAGAAGTGTGCAGGAAGTGTGGTGGGAATGGGCGCCTGCCATCTCTGTGATGAATAAGAATCTTATTTTTCATCTCAGAAGGTAATGTGCTGAAGGGGGTAATGCTGGGAGAAGTATATAGTCTAAGTGCTGTCATTTATTAGCTTTGTGGCATTGAACAAGTTACTTAGCTTTCCAAGTCTCAGTTTTCTCATTAGAAAGTTGAAGTAAAACTCAATCTTATAGGGTCATCATAAGGAACAGAGCTAACTAAAAGGTGGCTGGTGTCATTGTTGAGAAGGGATGGTAAAGAAGAACAGTGAGTGATACAGAGTCTAGCCCTCATGTCTGAAAGGATAGGACTCAGAGTGATTTTCAAAAGATGGAAGGAGGGGGAACAAGGCAACCTCAAGGCTGAGGAAGGGGACCAGGGAATAAGCAGCTAATGATATTCTCTAAAGACAATAAGGTAGAGCCATGCCAGAGAGAAAGAAAGACTCAAAGTGATAGAAGTCTCTAGATGGAGACTGGTAGAGGAAGCAGGGATTGTGGTCCCACTGGGAGTTGCTGGAAGAGACATTTATCTAGTATGGCTTCAACTCCTTCATGACCCTGAAAGTCCTTCCTGAACCTACTGGAAAGAGGATGCTGGGTATGGTGACAGGCAGTTGTGAATGAGAACTCTGGCCCTCAAGGGTAAGATGGTTTGGGAGTCAGGGGCAGTCTTTATGTGTGGATCTTCTTTGTACTGGAAATAGAACAGATATTCTCCACCAGGGTTGGTAGCTTTGTTGTTACAACACACTTTTCCCAGGGTCTTAGGCTAGAAACCAGCACACCTATAAATGGAGGCATCTTATGTCCCACATGTTTTCCACAGTGGATCCCATATTCCTCATCCTCTTTCCAGTCTCTGGAATCTCCTCCTGTTCAAACAAAATTGTGGGGTGTGTTTTTTTTTTTATACTTCTCCAGCAGTCAGGGTTTTAAGTACAGAAGATTGATTATATATTTGGAAAAACCTAAAACTGATTGGGAGAAAACAGGAAGTGATAATTTTGTTGATGTTGTATTTTTACATTCCCTCATTTAAAAATGTGGATTTTGGGATGCCTGGGTGGCTCAGTCAGTTGAGAATCTGACTCTTGATTTCAGCTCAGGTCATGATCTCAAGGTTCGTGAGATCTAGCCCCACATCAGGCTCTGTGATGACAGCACGAGCCTGCTTGGGATTCTCTCTCTCCTTCTCTGTCTGCCCCTCCCCTGCTCACATGTGAGTGCTCTCTCTCTCTCTCTCTCTCTAAATAAACTTTATTTATGATTTAAAATTTTTTAATGTTTATTTTTGAGAGAGAGAGAGAGAGAGAGAGAGTACAAGTGGGGGAGAGGCAGAGAGAGAGGGAGACACAGAATCTGAAGCAGGCTCCAGGCTCTGAGCTGTCAGCACAGAGCCTGATGCAGGGCGCAAACCCATGAACTGTGAGATCATGACCTGAGCCAAAGTCAGACACTTAGCCAACTGAGCCACCCAGGCACCCCCTAAATAGATAAACTTTAAAAAAATAAAAAATTAAAATGCAGATTTTGTTTCATCATTTATGGAAAATTTTATCTTCTGATTCCAAATAGTATAACTGCAAGAACTGATGAGGGTGAGTGAAACTCACATACCTAAATATTTTCTTACATCCCTGAAAACCTTTCCTTAAATGGCAAGAGCATCTCCATTAAAATAAATGTGTGAAAATTGCAAGTTTCTAAAATAAGTCCAACTACATAGAGAAAATAATAAAAGTCTAGAAGGCAATGATTTTTACAACACCATGGCCTGTTACTATGGAAAATGTGATGAGGCAGGTTGAATAATATTGCGCTAATAGAAAAATTAGGTAGAATAAAGGTGGGAATTGGGAAAGGATAAAGTCCTATATTACTTCACAGATACCTTCCATAATTAGAAAATGTAGCAGAGGAAAAATAAAAGTATGATATGGAAGTAAAAGGTAAATAGATTTCTGTCTGATCGGCTTGAAAATTATCCTCATCACCAAAAGGGCGTCTTCAAACTTGAAATATAAAGATGATTACTTTTTACTCGAGTGTACATGTTTTATACAACACTTTGAGCTCCTCAGTCTTCACCATCTGTAGAACTCAATTTCCGTTTTCTAAAAAAATTGCTGACATCTGTTTAAACCCTAATATCTCTACAACCATGTAGAATGTTAACTCAAGCTTGGTGTCATGTTAAATCACTTTAACTTTAAAATAATATTAAACTTATGGTTCTGTTTCAACTTTGCAATGATACTAGCCTTTAACCCTTCAGATGTTCAGAACTGCTCACTAAAGGAAAAATCTTGGATAGGAAACAAGAAGTCGAATGTGGGTCCTTCATTTCCGCATGATGCTCAGTGAGAGATTTTTCTGAAACCTACCAGAAATTTGGAGTCTTAGAATTAGATGATAAGACTATTTGAAGGCCAATGACTTGTCATTAAAGAGACAGTTTCTACTGACTATGGCGGTTAATTCCATGCCCATGCCAATCCAAGTCAAAATTATGAAATAATGAAAATAACAGATTTATAAAGTGTTGAACAAATTTAAAGCCCTTCCACATTCATGATCTCATGAAATTTTCAGAATAGCATTAGTAGGCCCCATATTTCTCTCCCTGCCCCTCCTTCAGGACTGAGGTTATTCTACCAGCCACCAGGATTATTGCCAGCTGATGGCGCCTAGTGAGGCCAGAGGGAGCTGCCTTATACAATTCTGTGTTCTTTCCCCAAAGGAGCTCATATCCAATGACAGTTTGGTTAGTAAGGGTGCAACACAGGCCCGGTCCCCTCACTTCAATTCAAGCAACCCTGAAGGGTCATCTCAGATCTAGAGATCCCCCAGATTAGCTGGGGCTATTTCACTGCAGTTCAATTTTTCCCTCTGCTCAGTCTTATTCTCTCTTTACCCTCTCCCCACACGTACTCTTTCCAGGAATACATCCAATGGAATTTCTGTATGCAAATCTACATCACAGACTCTGCCTCCCTGAGAACCCAGTTTAAGACCTTGGTGCCGGGAATAGTCCTGGAAAGTAATCTCTAAAATGGGATTTTGGAACTAGGTCATCTGCCAACTAATTAGCAATGAGGTCTCCATTCCTGGTAATACATGGAATGTGGACAGTCCCTGGCATGTTGTAGCAGTGCAATTGTAATTTTAAAGGCAATGGAATTAGGTTACTCTTGCTGAGTGTGATCAACACACTGAAGAAAGACAATAAAAAGTGAAGCAAGTTGAAGCAAAGTGTGAATTCAGAGGGCCTTCTCAGAAGCATCTGAAAGGACAATCACATTGCCGGTAGCCAGAGAGAAGAAAATGTGAGAGGATCAGTCTCAGGACTTAATTACCAGCATAGCTGAGAACCAGAGAAGGTTGAATGGTCTGCTCTCCAGCGAGTCAGCTGTGTCAAGGTCAGAGCTTTGATTGGGAAGGAATGAGACCCATTAATCTGGAATGAGGACATCTGGGTGAATGCATTAAAGAACACCCAAAACCCCAGGAGTCCTTGGACCCTTGGCTCCTGCAAAAGTAGCCCACTTCTCCCTACTATAGGGCATCACTCCCCTTGTCTGAAGATGGAGCAGAGTCCTCTGTCTTGTAGGAAAACACACTGCTCCTGCCTTAGGATTTACCCCCAGCTCCACTCATGGCTGCTGGCAGTTAATTAGGGATACACCCCAACACCACCTGACCAGGGATATACTACTGGGCCTGCTGAGGGTGGGAGGAGCCTAGACACTGAAGGAGCTGCAGGATCCACACAACGTACCATTTGTGCTGCCCAGCTCTGCAGTTCTGGGCTCTGAGGATCTAGTGGTCCTGGTTCCCACAGGGAAAAATGCCTCCAGTGGGGCTCGCGGCAAGAATGCCTTTCAACTTGAAGCTACAGCTGCAAGCTGGTTACTTTAATCTCTGTGTGCCAAAGGCAAAGAAGGGACTCACCATGAGGCAGCTATAATTTAACCATCAGAAGAAGCATGGAAGCTGCTACAAAAGGGAAGAATTCACATGGTACTCGGGTCATCCACTGGGTCATCTCTTGGTACTCAGTTCCCCAAGTTTGACCATAAATGGCCACGTGCAACAGCCATAGCCAGAAGGGCCACCAGAAGCTCAGACCACTCAGGAGTGAGCATCTGGGTCCCTCCACCACATGAGCCACTTAGACCAGCAGAGATGCTAAAAGGTAAAGGGAATTTAGAACATGTAGTAGAGTAGGGACACAAGGACCATTTGTAGCCTTAGTACCGGCTGCAATGTTGGGGGCTTTTGGTTCATCCACTATGCCTCCCGTTGTCAGCTTTCCCAGGAAGAGAAACCATCCAGAATCCTCGAGGAGCTGTTTCCAGATGGGCTGTACTTATACATGAGTGTCTCAGGATGCATGCGATGAATATTGGGTACTGCCCAAACCCTTTCTTCGGGGGTTATTATTCTTATTCTTATTCTCCCAGCTGCCAGCATTAGTGCCTGTTCATGGCTTCAGGTGAGCCCCTCCCAGGATTGCCATCAGCTGAAGGGAGCTGCCTCTTCCGGGGTCAAGTTGCCTCTGTAGGAGGGGAGCTGTCTGCATACAGTGACTGGTTGGTGTGCCCCTTTGTCTCAGTTACAGGACAACTCTGAAGAGCTTTATTCACTCATCAGGAGATCCCCGGAGGACCCACTAAGACTGCTGTTGAGATGTACGTCATCACAATTAACTCCTCCCAGTCTGTCACCTTGGGATCCCAATCTAAGACAAGAGGTTAGTATTATTTCCCCCATGTTGGAGAGGTGGAAAGCCAGGGCCTAGAAACGTTCTAGAATTTCCCAGGTCATGGAGCAGAGAGGAGACAGCGCTGTGGTTGGCTCTAACTCTGTGCCTCTGCTGTTTCCTCTTGTTCTGTTTGCCATTTCAGTTCTCCCTCCCCGCTGTGGATCTGTCACATTCCCAATGCTCGTGTCCCAGATGTAGGCAGGCTCTGACTTGCTGGACACACAGTGGTCAACCCTGTGTGGCAATCACAGCGAAGTCCACAGCTTCCGGCCCTTGCCAGCTGTGCCCGGCCTCAGTGGGAAACAAACTGCCCTAATAGGCCTGCACATCTCTCAGTCCCAATGTGAATCAGCTTACTGGATGGATAAAGATTTCTGAGAGATTGAATGAACTCTATCATGTTAATAATAATATGGAAATTTATGTATTATTTTTCCCAAAGAGTATCATTCTTTTAATATCGATTCATCTATAATGGTAGCATTTTTTTATTTCAAAACGTGCCAGAGGAAAATTGATGTGCAAAATTGTGCAGATGTGGAATGTTTGACGGCACACAAAATGCAGCCTACAAATGCAGTTGGCTGGGCTGGGGTCACTGACGAGGTGCTGTTATGGGTGCACAGGGACCAGGTTTTAACACATAGCTTTTAATATTTGTAAGTGCAAAATAGGCTTTATATAGAAACCTAGTTTTTAAATACTGGGTTTAAATATATAAAATATGTTTTCACTGTTGTTCCCAATTCTCTAAGCATTTAAGAATCTACATGTTTTCTAAAACATGCAAAAAATGTAAACAACTCATTTTTAATTCCTATTTTCTTTGAACAAATGAGGGATTTCTAATGTACCACCCAGCTCAAAGTTCCCTATGATCCAGCTTTCCCTTTTTAAGTAGTTTCTCACTTGATTTACATCCTATATTTTCCTTTGCTCAATATCATCCTACTTCTCCTTTTTAGGCCCAGTTGGCTTGCCAATAAAACTTTGCTACTAGTTTAATGAATAATTAGAATATGCTGAAGTAGGGGCACCTGGGTGGTTCAGTGGGTTAAACCTCTGACTCTTGATTTCAACTCAGGTCATGATCTCATGGTTTGTGAGATCAAGCCCCACATCAGACTCTGCACTGACAGCACAGAGTCTACTTGGGATTCTCTCTATCCCCTCTCTCTCTGCCTCTCCCGTGTTTGTGTGCTCTCTCTCTCTCTCTTTTTCTCTCCAAGTAAATAAATAAACTTAAAAAAAAAAAAAGAATATGTGAACTAAAGCTAAAGAAATACTGACAAAGGTTTTATTGAACTTGAGTCAAAATTTATTAAATATTAAGCTCACTTAATCATATATATATGTTGAAAGATTAGAAGAATCTTTATCCTAAAATGACAAACTAAATGTCATAAATCTGATCAAATATAGATTCCCCCCACACACATACACACACGCACACACCTTCATGGAGTTTTAGCATTCAAAAGGCAGATGTGTTATCTCAAAGCAATGTATTTTAAAGAGTCATACTGTGAAATAATAGACAAAATAAGTCAGGCTTTAAATTAATGGGATCTCTGAGGATCCTAGATCTGAAAAATCTTTGGACCCAGTTTTGTGGACATACCCACTCCTTTGTTGATTGAGACATACTCAGATGAATGAAAACTGATAAACTCCCTTGTGAATCATAAGTGGAGACCACTGCCTACAGTGATCATTTCAGTGGGCACAGTGAGAAAGAGACGGAAGGGTGAGTGTAAAGGTGAAACACACTTTTTACCTCCCAAATTAGAAAGAACTCTGGTGGTGCCTGGGTGGCTCAGTCAGTTGAGCTACCGACTTTGGATCAGGCGATGATCTCACAATTCGTGAGTTCGAGCCCCCCGGTGGGACCCTGTGCTGACAGCTCAGAGCCTGGAACCTGCTTCAGATTCTGTGTCTTCTCTCTTTCTGCCCCTCCCTCCTCTTTCTCTCTCTCTCTCAAAAAAAAAAAAAATATTTAAAAAATTTAAAAAACAAAGAACTCTGACTATAATTGTCACATTGCCTTAATCACTGTGGCCCTGTGGGCAATGGCCGTATCTACTCCTCGGTGGACCTGCACTGAAGACCTCAGATCTAAACCCACTTTTCCTGTGGTGTAGTAAGAGGGAGTCCTTTGGGCTGTGGCTCTAACTCCACCTCCAGGTGTAGAGAAAATCCTGGAACTTTTGGGCTGCTCTGGTGTAGAGGGAACCCATTCTTATGGAGCCCTCAGCTATGTCAAGGAAAACACTCTTTTCAACCTTAGATATTACTCCCTCAAGTGTCTTAATCAATCTGGGCTACCATAACAAAATACTATAGACTGGGTGGCTTGAACAGCATAAATTTATTTTCTGACAGTTTTGGAGGCCAGAAATCTAAAATCTAGTATCAGCAGGGTTGGTTTCTTCTGAGGCCACTCTCCTTGGCTTTGATGGCTATCTTCTGGTGTCTTCACATGATCTTACCTCTGTGTGGGTCTGTGTCCTAATCTCCTTTTCTTATAAGGGTACCATATTGAATTAGGCCCCACCCTACTGATCCCATCTTTATTTAATTAGCTCTGTGAAGACCCTATCTTCAAATGCAGTCATATTCTGATTTACTGGGGGCCAGGACTTCAACATATGAATTCAGTGACTCAGTCTGTAATACCCCTGTTCTATGCTATTCCTCTTTGGGAGATTTTAAGTCCTAAGAATTTCTTTGTAGTAGCAGAAGCCTCCACAAGTCAGAAGATGTAGGTCCTTGCATGAGGTCCTAACTGCCACCTTTTCATAGCTTTTCTTCACACTGATTGTAAAATGGCTGTTTTGTGAATGGAAGTTATTGTTTTGTAATTCAAGTCTGTGTCCTCAATATAGCATGACAGATTTCAAAACAGTTTTGGAAAATAAGAACTTACTTATTATTCAACAGCTATTATTGGCTATACATCAAAGAATAAAATAGATGCATTCCTTTCCTCTATGAGCCTTACAGTCTAAGGGGGGAGACCAATACCAAGGAAGTAAGACATAAATGAATATTTAATTACAAACTATGATAAATACCATCTAGGCAAAGAGCTTTGCCATAGCTTCTCCTCCCATTGTGCTGTGCATATCATGAGACAGAATAACAGGTTGGGACACCAGGTTTACCTAGGGTAGAGAAAGACACTGAGATCTGAAGGATCAGGAGGAAGTAGCGGAGTGATGAGCAGAAGGGAGGACATTCCAGACAAAGGAACACCACGGAGGAAGTCACCGAGGTCAGGAAGCACAACGGAAATATAGGGAGGTGTAGCAGAAGTGCAGTAAACAGGGACACAGGGCTCGTGACATGGCTCAGGTTGCAGGCAGCAGCTTTGTGATCTACAGAACGGAGTGGACTTTCACCTGAGTGCTTTGGAATGTTTCAGGACAGGCCAGCACGGTCTGCCTGATGTTGTAAGAAGATCATTCCAGTCACCGTGTAGAAAATGGGTTAGGGGGCACAAATGTGAAGGACTACGGAACAGTTAGGAAACTTTGATGAGAATATAAGCAAGACGTGATGATGATTCATACTAGGCAGTAAAAATGGGAAAAAAGTAGATGGATTTGAGATGCGTTTTGCAGGGAGGAAGGACAGGAATGGGTGACTTTTCAAGTGAATGTGAATGGAAGAGGGGGTTGCTGATGGAGAGGAACAGAGTCAAGAATGACAGCAGGTTTCTGGTGTGAGCATCTTTGGGATGGGGAGTGGTTTTGTCCAAGGCTGTACAGGAGAAGACAGCTCAAGAAGCAGTGCTTTCCAAAAGAGGGATTCCGACAATACAGACACAAATGATCCTGTCACAGAAAAGATAGACATTTTGTAAACCAACTTGATTGCACAAAGAAGCCTTTGATGACCTCAGGTGTCAAAGAGAAGTATAAAAAAGATAAAAATAGAATATTTGACGTATTGAATATGACAATGAATATTGTCATATATAGACAATATATGAACATTGTCAATACTCAATACAAACCCCTTAGATTCCCTTTTCAATTTCTGTGTGCCTTTGATTCTATCAGCTAGCACCTGTAACTATCTATCTTCAAAAGATTTCCCTTAAACTACTGAACTTAGTCTTGAACTAGTGAAGATTGCCCATGAACTATCGTATGTGCGCACGTCTGTGCACGTGTGTGCGTGCGTGCGCGCACACACACACACACACACACACTCCCATGCAGAGAACCAGAGTGACCTGGCAGTTTACTCTCCCCCCACACACTCACCGTCCACGCCTTCTTCCCACCTGTACCCCTAGTTAATGACTGACCAGTGCAGGATTATGAAAACCTAGTTCCCTTACTTTGGCTGGGGACAAAACACAGCACAATCAGGCTGAGGCTGGGCCTCTGCTTGAATTATGTCCTTGCTTGACTTCTTTCCCTTTGCGTAGATCCTCCACTCCCTCATTGGATTTTCCTGGGTTCACTTCATGAACAAACACCTTGCATATACATCCTTGTGTCAGGGCTGATTCTGATAAAACCTGTCCTAAGACATTTCCCAATGATTTATATACAATAGACTGATAGGAATTAGATTAGATCCAGGAAAGCCAAAATCCTTAAGGAACTGAGGACTTGCAAAACCAGAAAAAACAAAAATAACCCCCCCCATAAACAATAAAACACAAACAACTATTCAAGCTTGTTTGCAAAAGAGGAAGAAACAAGGAAAAGCTAGGACATTTTGTCATGTAAAAGGTGGCATATAAGAAGCAGAACTTCTCAACCCCTGTGTTGACTCCATCTGGTCTATTAAGGAAAATAATTTTCCTCAAACTGGCAAGAGTAGTGCAAGTTTGGTTAAGAAAATAGAGAAGGCGATGTATCCTAGAGCAAAATCTACCAGTTTCACATCTCAAAGCCTAGGCAAGTCACAGCCAGAACTTTAAATAACATTTCATGGTGTGATCTCATAAACACCTGTGGATTTTTGAGAAATAATGATGAAAGGGGGGAATTACTTAAAGAATAGAGCTGGAAAAATATGTTCTTGATTTTCAGAAATGGGGAAAACGTAGATTGATAAATTTGATTATTAATTATTTCCAACTTTCAAGAATGGGTAATCAAAGAGATAAATATTTAGGAAAGAATACAGTGATTACCAGGTGCTAACATAGGATCACTAAGAACCTTCATGAAAAAGGACTTTTCATTTTTTATTGGGTTGTTAATGAAGTATTCTCAACATAATGGGCATTATCAGTAAGACATCTGATAAAACCACACATGATTGCCTTATGGAGAAGTTGAGGGAATGTCACCTTGATGATTGTAGAGTGTAGTTAGAGCTGGTATTGATTAATGGGTTGAAATCAACCCAAAAAACAGCTTTTTGGGAATGTACTACTGAGAACTTCAGTTTTTTCAGTGATCTAGATGGCTCACATAATTTTCCTGAGCTTTGGCCTTTTCAATTCTTGAATTTCCACCAAACCTGTTTTCCTATTTCCCATGTCTTGGTTCTTCCCTATACCTACTGCATATCAGCTTTCTCTTCCCCTGGGCCTACTGCCCCTGGTGACATTCACATGCACTATTGCATCAGGCTTTGGTCTTCTATTACTTCTGACCTACCAATATCCTACCTTTGGAATAATTTAGCCTTCCCTTTCCTTTCATAATGATCCCAGGCTAGTGAGAAATATTGAAGAAAATTGTAAACCTATAGCTTCCAATTTCAACTGTCTATCCTTTGAGTAGGTTTCTGCTTCCCTTAAGCTTTCTAAACCATGTGAATAATATCAGTTACTGAGACTGAAATCCTGAGAATGCTCTTGACCTCTTTTTTCCTACTCTTTATATTTAATAATTCACATAATCTTGCTGGTTCCACCTTCTAAAAATTCCCAGTTCTGTTCCTTCCTCTTCTCTCCCATTGCCCTAGCTATAGTACTCCAGTCCTTGTTAACTCTTACCTGAATTTTGCAATAGCTTCCTTACTGGCCTGACTCCAATGTTCTTTCCTTCAACCCATCATCCTTGCTGCTGACAGAGATGTTCTTCTAACACAGAATGTGGTCAGGTTGCTCTCCTTGCATGAAAATCCCCTGAGGCCTAAAGGGCAAGTGCAGTCTCCTTAATGGGATAAGTGATGGCCATCATAAGCAGACTCCAGCCTATCTCTCCAGCCTCCTGCCTCATGCTCCCCATCTCTACATCTCTCTAGATGGTGAATGCTTTGAGGACAACTACCTTATTTATTTTTACATTTCTCTTACCTAACCTAACACCAGCTACACAGGGAACTTTGTACATCAATGAACAACTGAAAGCATTAAAAAAAGATAAAATACATTTGAGATACGAATATTGAGAAAATAGTTCCAACCTGGCAAAATAAAAATCAGAAAGATTTCAGGATGCTGGACCTAAAACTAACCAAATTAGTTTTAATGGAAACCAATGATTCAAAATCTACCTCTCTGAGAACAGAATGAAGGAGGTCTGCTTTACTCTTATTTAACATGAAGAAGACCCAGGGGCTGAGTTGAATTCCAAATGAATAGTGGCCAGGAGAGTGTTATGGCTAACAAAACTTGACGAAACCCTAAATTACATTACTAGAAGCAGAGAGGACCATATAAGAGGGGATATAATTCTGTGGTGATTTGTACTGGTCAGAACACAACCCAGTTTCAGAGACAGGTAAAACTCAATAAAAAAAAAAAAAAAAAAAGGCCCTAACAAAGGTGAAGCGTCTGGAAAACATGTCAGGTGAGAAAGTACTAAAAACTTTGAGGGCTTAACCTAGCAAAGAGAAAACTTAAAAGGGAAAATTATATTGTATCCTTGAATTTTTGGAGGGCTGATCTGTGGAAGGGTGATTGATTATAAGCTGGGTTTTTGAGGGCAACACTAGCTTGAATGAGATGAAATTGTAAGGCAGATGACTTCAGCCCTGTTATAATGAAGACGTTTCTATCAATGAAAGTTATTATAAAAATAAATGGGCTGTTGCCTGAGTTCCTTGAAAACTGGAAATGTTCAAGCAACAGCTGAATGATGGTATGTCAGCAGTATTAGAGAGGGAATTCTAGAAGGCCTCCAAATTTTTTCTAACTTCAAGATTCTGCAATCCTGTGTTTTATTTTTAGTTAAGTTTTAAAGGAGCCCACTGAGGAAATCCATTTGGAAACTTTCAGTAACAGTGTAAAGTAAAAATCCCAGGCCTCCAGCTAAATCTGTCTAAAAGGCAATTCCTAGCCTCCCTGGTGAAGGCCTGTGTTTTGTTTCTTGCTTTTGGGGGCCCTAAGCATCCCAGGGCTTGCTTGTGGTGGTAGAGGATGATAGATGTGATTAAAATCCTTGTGGCTAAGCTCAAGAGCAGAATTAATGAAGAGCCCTGCTAAAAATTTTTACAAGTCATGATCAGGAAGCAAAGGAAGAAAGGAAAATGCCCAAAATGGAAGTTTCATCGGACCCAAGAATTCCCCTGGTTTTTTCAGGTGTGTCGAGGAGGACTTGACCAAATAGAAGCAAACAGTGGAGGAAGCTCCAAGGCCCAGAGTTTGACTCCTTCACCAGGTCCCTCTCTGAGTCCTTGGCTGTTCTGTGCCTGATTTTCTCCAACAACAGATTGTAGAGATAAAGAGATATCACTGATGCCACTTGCCAGAGGCCTGGGATTCAGGAGTTAATGTCTGCAACGCATTTTGAGCTTGTTGGAAGAAAGGCGCTAGATAAATACAAAGTGTTGTTGTTATTATAGGGAAGAAAAAGTAACTGTTAGCTCAGGGTCTATAATTAGGAAGCAAATATAGTGTCTGGTGGCTTTGATAATAGGATTTCTATGAAGATGTGGCATGCAGTAAGCCTGTTGACTGAAATGTTATAAATGACATGATTTTTGCCATCCTAGTCAGAATCCTTTACATTTTAGTGTTTGGTTTTGCCTTCCTGCCCCTCCCCCACACCCTATTTTTAGGTAAACTCTAAGAAGGCAAGTGTCAAATTAACAGCTCCGAAACTAATAAACGTAGCGTCTTCATGGAAAAATTATGGTCCTGAAAGAATGAGGACTTGCTTCCTTCTTGCCGAAGCCAAATCCTGAAGATGTGGCGCTGAACGTCGAGAAGACCAGAGCTCCCTCAGATCCTGGATTCTCGTGTTCTCTGTTGCCTTCGGTTCGCAATCACAGTGCCTTCACCAAGGCCTAGTGCTGCTGCTTGGAAAAGAAGACTTGGGAATTCTTTCAAGAGAAGCATAAATCCGAGTTCGGGTCTTGGAAAGTAAGTAAAGGAGGAAATAGTTTTAAAATATTTTAATGTGTTTATCTGCATATTTTCGGTCTACCCATAATGTTCTGAGAATTTAAATGGTTTAAGAAAATCACTTCTTAAAATAAGAAATACTGTTTTTTGTGGAATGGTTAGCCATGAGGACTCCTCTGACTCTTTCTGGTATCGATTTGCTCAGGATTTTTACCTGTATTTGCCTCAACATCTGCCCTTTAACGTTGCCACAAATGATTACCATTCTCATAGATGTTGTGGGAGGAAGGGGGTGAGACAGCGTTCGTGGATGCGCAGGTAAGTTTTCATCTCAGGCCTGGGATAGACCAGCCAGCTTAGGGCTTCATGCATGTCGTGAAACCAGCTGTGTCTCCCATTTCCTCATAATTCCAAAGTATTAAATGATTTAAATGAGATGAAATTCATTTTCATTGAAATGAAACATTAAATAATTTAAATGAAGCAAACATTATAGACTTTTCCTGTTTTAGAATCTTTTAATTTTATTATTTCAGTGTCTTTTCTAAAGCGAACACACACAATTACACCTTTGAGTGTTGATTTTCTTGTTGCATATTCTTGGGTTTTGTTTTTCTAATATTACTGTGGGGACTAGTTTGTTCCAAAGAACTTGGTGCCATAGCTCTGACTTGAATGTACCTGTTACATTTTTAGAATACAGAAGCTTCGTGTGTGTGTGTGTGTGTGTGTGCGTGTGTGTGTTTGTGTGTGTGTGTGTTTATTTCATGGATTATGACTCTCTTTTTTTAGGTGTGTTTTATGGGGTAGTTACTGGCTTGCTACTTTTATTCCATGGATTTGGATTATTTTTTAATGTAAACATTTTTTTTCTGTTTTTGCTACAAATAAATGAAAATAAAAATATGCAAAATAGAGATGTGTATTTTTCACATTCATCCTGTCATCTGAGTTTGTAGGAATTTGGTGCCACGCATCGATTTAGGAGTTACCCTGAGCCAGGCAATGTGCTGGTGTCCTGGTGGGTGAGGGGTGCCTTGGTGGGTGCAGGGCAGGGGTAGATGGAGGTGAGGTGCTGTGGAAGTAAGATAAAGTCTCTAATGACTCCAGGGTTCTTGGCATCCCAAGGGTGTGCTTAATGCTTTCAGAGGTGTTATGACTTAATTAGTGTTATTTAAATGTATTAAAGTTTGCTTTGCTGTAAAATCAGTCCACACTACCCGAAAACACACTTAGTGCTACACTTTCAAAACAGGACTACTGTTTTTTGTTTTTTTTTTTTTTAATGTCAAATTCCGGTTTCCTCAGAAGCAGGTATCAGGAGCTTGGGCCGATGGGGAATCGTCAAGATTTATTCCTTCCTTCATGTCCCTGCAAAGTAGCATTTGAAATGCCCTTGAAAGCCCCTGGCACCAAGTTAGGGAAATGCAGGAGAGATGCCTGTGCAGCCCTAAGCACTCTGGCTAGAGGAGACAGAGGACCAGGGATTGAGGAGCTGGCTGGAAAGTGCTTCTGAGAAACAGAGCGTGACACAGGGGCGTGCGAGAGAGCAAGCGGGGGTGCCTCGGCGTCCAGGGAGGGTCGTGTGGCAGAGCCCTGGGCGGCGCCGCCGTGGGAGGCGCCCGCGCTGTCCCTGCCCTCGGTCCCCTCAGCCCCGCTCCGAAGGGGAGGGGCTGGGCAGAGTCCCGGCCGGGTAAGCCCCTCGGGGAGTTCGCTGTGGTCACCTCCCACGTCCTCCAACTCCCTGACACATCTGCTTTCCTGAGTGACAAATTAAAACGTCTGAAGCGGCTGGAGCCCGCTGCCGCCAGCACACATGGCCAACATGTGAAGCTGCGGTATTCCTGAGTTTTGACGCATTCCATCCAGGACACAGGGACAGCAGTGTTTAGCAGTTGACACAAGAGGGGTTTCTACTGCCTGCCAGACGGCTAAAAAGCTGCAAGAAATCTTTTGTGGGTTCCCTGAGCGCTTTGAATTCTTCTAGCCAGCCCAACAGCTCTCCAATAGCACTCTGGAAAAGTCTGCAATGTTCTTGCAGCGCTGGGCTAGCCTGCCTTCTGGGGGTGAGTGGGACCCCAGGAACACTCGAGGGGTGGGTGAAAGCCGGCAAGCAAAGGCCCTCTCCTGCCTGGCTGCAGAGCCGCGCACAAACACCCGCAGACGCGATCCGCATCCTTCCCCCACCGAGTCAGGGGGAGAAAGGAGCCGCAGCATCTCAAGTCGATCTTAACTCCCTCTGCCCCCCACTCCTAACCCACCTCTCCTCCCCAGCCCCCTCTGCCCCTGCAGGGTTTGTGTTCAACATCAAATTAAGTGTTCATGACAGCTAACCACAAGTTATTAAATGTGATTCACTGCTACATTGCTGGGCCTTCACCGGTGGTACAGAATAACCACTTAGACAAACCATTTGATTCATGGCATTGATACAAAGAGCCTTTCAGAAGGAGAGAGGCCTTCTCGGGCCTTTAGCTGAAAATTGTTTTATTTCCGTTATTCTCTTAAACAGGTCAGTGAGCTGAATTAAACCCCAAATCCTTTCTAACTGCTTAGCTGTGAAGTCTTTAAGATATTACAGAGCTTGTGAGAAGTGGCTGCAGATTGCCAAGTCAGCAGAAATTTAAGAAATCAGTGTCAAAAATGAACTCATGTTTGACAAGTGAGACAAACGGTCTGCAGCTAGTGTGAAGGGTGGCAATCTCTTGGTGTTTAATGCTCTTCATAATTAGGTTTCCTGTCATAGAAAGGCATTATTATTTTTGAATAAGTCCCTGCTGTGAATGGAGAGTGGATGAAATAGTAACTGTTGCTTTTTTTTTTTTTTTTTTTTTTTTTTTTTTGCTTTGATATTTCTCATGGTTCATGTTTGGAAACAGGAATAATGAAAGACCCGGGTCTTTTCAGAACCAGACACCTCATTCAATGGTTTTCCTATCTCATTGTTCAGATCCAATTGATGATGTGTCAGCTCTTCATGAGTGTTACTATCCTCCCCAGGGTGGAGCATTAAATTTACTGGGGTGTTAGGTCCTACTTATGCTAAGGCAACTGGATTTATGCATTTAGAAGGTGCTAAAATAGGAAGCTGAGTGGTCTTTCTGCAGGATCCCCTGGACCATGCATAGTTCCCATGATGCCTGTGGACAGTTCCTGATAAAAGCGTGGCGTGGCCTGTGCTCGATCCTATATGCTTGGCCTTCAGAGGCTTGCCATCTGTTTATAATCGGCATCCAGACCTGATATATTATAGAGGTATCCCAAGCTTATTGAATTTAAAAGGGGGTACCAAGTTTGTGGGGGATAAATTCAGATCTAACTTGTCATCTCTCTGCCAAGAGCGTGTAATTCATTTTCTTATTACCAACATAGTCTATTAGAAAATAAGTTAGCTATGTAACAAATTGAAGTCTAAAAAAATATCCATATTAGGAAACCTAGTTCGATGATTAAATTAGGCAAGGATTACTTTGGCGTGAATAATTCCACAATCTGCTTTTCTGTCCTGAAAAATGAGTTTAGCAAGGCATGGCTGCGCTTGTAATATTTAACAGCTTTATTTTCAGGGGTTTGAGCTATTTCCCTCTCCATCAGTCTTCCAAACATCTTGGTTTACTGTCACCTATTTCTCTTTCATTTATGAAATACACAGAATTGGACTGAGTCAAATAAATGTCTTACTATAGGAGTCAGATCCAGCTTAAAATATATTAATATGTTAATATATATTATTTGTTCATTCATTTATTTATTCCATGTGTAATGAATGCTTCTTCAGCAAGAGGTATCTTATTGTAAATCAAAAGCATTTGCTTATTAAGATGTCATTAAAAGTAATAGTAAAAATATAAGAGCACAATTTACCAAGAAACATGGAGTGAAAGTAAAATCGAGTTTTTTGTTCAAACAAAGATCAAACCAGCAACCTTTTTGTTTCAGTTCTCTGAAAAATCTAAATGAGTGATTCAATTCTTCTGAATCCATTTTAGATAGAATGGAGGGAAAGAATCGAATCTTTGGTGACTTGGTGTATTGCTAAATCATGATTCCTAAAAAAAAAAAAAAAAAAGAAAAGTTTATTTTATTGCATTAATATGCATTTGCCCCCGAATGTATGCTACTGGTGTTTTGTTGTTGCTGTTTTTACTAAAACTGACCTGTTTGTCTTTTGACTCTTTTCCTCAAGCGTAAAGCAAAAAGTAAACCCTAGATAGTGGAATGTTGGATTACAGTTAATCAATGTTTTAATGTAATCCAGTGAAAGATAGCCCATCTGAAATATGAAAGTGATCTTTGGTTGGCAGTTTTGCTAATATTAAAAAAGAAAATGATAAAAGGCAAGGGAATTATTGAGATATTTTTGTTTACTCGACATTATAAAGTGGTCGCACGGATAGCTTGCTTTTAGCATAACTTTTTGCATACCTACAAAAACCTGAGATAGCCACTCCATTGGCGGGATCAGAGAGAAGGTCTAAAATTCATCAAAAAACATTTTGCCACATGATACAAAGTAAATAAATCCCCAAAGTTCAAAATTATCTAATACATCTGATAATTAAAGAATGAGTATAGAAAGAGTAAAAGACTTAGAACATGAAATTTTTTAAAGATCCTCTAATGTAAATTGGCAAAATTTACTGAATTTTATGAGTCATGATGGATCCATTTGAGTGTATAAGTAGATTTCAAAAGTCAGTACTTATCTAGGATGGCAAATGTATTTGTCCATTCAGTACATATTTCCTTAACCCCTACTATGCGCCATTCTGTCTACCAGATACCAGGATTCAATGGTGAACAAAGTAACTTTCATACACACTGAGACCTACGGTGAGGGAAACTGAGAAAAGCACTTTCCATAAAGTGCAGTAAATACTATTTATTCATTTCACCATTAATTACTTAATAAGGGCGTAGTGTGTACTAGGAAGGAAACGTGGGAGCTTCTGGCAGAGCTTTTAGTCTGGAAGGGGGTAGGGAAGATGTACACAAGTCCTTGATGAAGACTAAAAGTGTAGGAGGAAGCAGTGGGAGTACAGGTAGAGAGCACTGAACGCACACGGGGTCAATTGAGAAAGCAGAAGAGTTCAGTATGATTCACGCAGAAGGAGGAAATGTGTGAAAGGCGTGAAATGGCGCTGGAGACATGGCAGCTAACACTCATGGAGCATATAATGTGCACCAAGCATCTCACGACAACCCTGCCAAGGAGCTGCTATTCTGTATCCCCATTTTAGAGATAAGGGAATCAAGGCCGCAAGATCACACGTCCAAAGAGTGAGGAGCCAGTATATGAACCCAGCAATTTGGCAGGAGAGCCTCCACTTTTATTACTTTGTGAGGCCAGAGATTGTTGACTCTAAGGGTCTGGTCTTTAAAACCAGGACAACCGGAGTAGGAAGCCATTGAAGCATTCACCTAGGGAATGAAATACTCCCATTGTCTTTTAGATGGATCATTCTGACAGTGATGTGGAGAATGGACTCAAAAAGGACCAAGTGAAGATACTATTTAGAGGTTCTTGCAATAGTCCAGCGAAGAGGCTCTGGGCATCAGAACTAAGATCTGGAAGGAGGGGGGGGGGGGGAGTGAGGAGAGGAGACAGAACCAAGATAGCTTAGTCATTGACTGGTGAGGCATGGTGGGGTGGAGCCTCAAAAAGAACTCCTGTGTTTCCAACCTGGACGACTGGATGGATGTTCATGCTGCTGACCAAGCTGGGAACATAGAAAGTCAGGTAGGTGGGACATTTTGAGTTTGAGGTTCCTTTGAGACATCTGAGTGCAGGTATGTGGTGGAATCTCAGGAGAGAAGACTGGGCTGGCTGTGTAGTTCAATCCTCTTTAGCAAATAGAAATAGAGGGAGACATTCACGCACAGTGACCGGTGCTGCTCTCCTCGGTGTCTGTCCGCACTCCCTCACGGTGATTCTTTGAGTTTGCTGCCGTCTACTTGTTTTCTTCCCACATCCTTCCCCTCATTTTCCTCTTCTCACAAATAGAAGGTGAGAGAAAGGAAGTGATCCCTTATCTGCTCCTTCAGATTTTCTGCAATTTCTGCTGCACTTCTTCTTGATTCCTATTTTTAACGAAGAGTGACATTACCTACCATTCTTTGAAGCCACAGAGGCAGGGGACACTTATTCCTCCACACTATGACTAGTCATCTGCCGCATCCTGAGACCCCCTGGGAAGATCTTCAGATTGGGGCCTGATGATTAGGTCGCTCTACCTTCTCCTTTTCCCATCTGAAGGTCCTTTTTACTTGTCATCATATTCATCTTTCCAAACAGCAAAACAGATGAATCCATTCTCTTGCATGAAAAAGCTCAGGAGTTCCCAGTAATGTTCGAAATGCAGCCCAAGATCCTTAAGGGAAGGAGGGAAGGAATCTAAATCCTATCATGTGGCCACATGTTTTATGGACTGATTCAGCCAGTGTCTAGGAAAGAGACGGCATGCTCAGATCAGGACAAACGAAGGAGAGTTTATCTTCAAAGGAGCTATTGCAGAGGTGTGGGTGTAGGGAAGGAAAACCACGAGAGAGAGAATACAGTAACTGGGGGAAAGGATAGGAAACACAGAGGAATGTTCACAAATCTAGATGTTTCCATTTTTCTATTTTATTAGCCATTTGTCTTTTATAAATGAAGAAACTGAGGTTAAATAATTTGCCCAACATCACACAACTAATAAGTGGCAAAATCAGACCCCAGTCACACATAAATCCATCTACTCTTCAGCCTCTTCTATTTCTGCCTTTCTAACCTCCATGCTATGGCATATAAAACCTTTCATAATCTGATCCTTACTAGCTTTCCATTTTCATCTTCCCTCTGTCCCTAATTCACCTCTAATTCTGAATCTTTCTTGAACACATCATGTCCTTGAAACTGCTCCTTTGCACATGTTTTCTTCTCAGTATTTTCCACTTGGTCGATTTCCATTCACCCTTCAAACCCTGCATAAAGTACTTCCACTCAGAATTATTTTTCGACTTCTTGAGTTAGGTATGTGAGCACTCTGTTCATATATATATTGTAGTTCACATCCTATTTTATTGTAATTACCTGTGACTCATCTGCCCCGTTCCCCTCATCCCCTTTCTCCTCATGTGAAAGGTTTCCTCTGTCATTAATCTATGTTTCCCTGTACTTTGCCCAGCATGGGGCTCAGAGTAGGTCTTTAATACGTGATTGCTAGATGGATATTGAATTAAAGGTAAGAAGCTTTAAATTCCAAAGAAGAATAAAATAAGGGAAAAATCAAATCTGCAAAATGTTTTTGTCTACTACCACAAAATATGTGAAATACTGTCAGCTAGTGTGGGTTAGCAGTCTTCTGAGACCTTTCTCCCCAGGCTGCCAGACCCCTGCTCCTCATTGCTCCTATGTACTTCCATAGAGGGTGCCCATAGGCAAGGAGAAGTTGTTCATGCCCAAAATTATCCACGGAGAAAAGAAAGCCAGATTTAACCCTGAATCCCGTACAACTGAGTAACTTATCAGAGAACAGCCAACTTTCTTGAACACCTGTGTATAGGAAAATTCTTTATTCCTATTAGATCTTGTACCATGTAAGTTTGTCTCTCTGCCATCCTTAATTTGTTCCTAGATTTAAAAGTTTAAAATAAGGGGCTCAGTTGGTTAAGCTCTGACTCTTGATTTTGGCTTAGGTCATGATCTCATGGTTTGTGACTTTGAGCCCTGTATAGGGCTCTGTGCTGACAGTGCGGAGCCTGCTTGGGATTCTCTCTCCCTCTCTCTGCCCCACCCCCAACCCCGCTCACTCGTGTGCTCTCTCCATCCCTCTCAAAATAAATAAACATTTTTTTTTTAAAAAAAGAAGTTTCAAATAAAATCAGCTGAATTTTCCCTCCTCCCAGGCACCTCCAGATCATCTGAGATAATCGTCTGTATTAGTATCCTGCTGCTGCTGTGAGAAATTACTACACACTTAGTGACTTACAACAACACAGATCTATTCTTTTGGACCCTGGGCATCAGCGTCTAAAATCATGGTGTCAGCAGGGCTCTGTTCCTTCTGGAGGCTTCAGGGGAGGATCCGTTTCTGGCCCTTTTTGGCTTCTAGAAACTATCTGCATTCTTTGGCCCCTGGCTTCTTCCTTCCGTCACTGCAACCTACCTCTTGGTTCCACTGTCACATCTGCTAGTGTCAACTCTGATCCTTCCGTGTCCCTCTTATAAGGACCCTGTGGTTACACTGGACCTACCTGGATAATCCAGGATGACCTCCCCATCTCAGAACCTTAACTTAATCACATCTGAAAAATCCCTTTTGCCATGTAAAGTAGTATATTTATAGGTTTCTGGGGATTTGGACATGGATACCTTCATGGGGCCACTATTCAGCCTACAACAAAATCTTCACAGCTGGCCTTCATTGAGTGATAGCTCTATGTTAGGCAAGCACCGTGCTAAGCACTTTATATACTTCACTTCCCTCCAATCCTGAAAAATTGTCTTATGATCACCCCTATTTTGCAGATGAGGACATGGAGGAACAGAGATGTTGAATACGTTTGCTCAGTCCAGACAGTAGCCCAGCTTTTAATTTTCATCTTAACTATTGTACCATTTGCTCCCCAGGGCTGATACTGTCGTTGATTATTTGTATCTTATAATCTGCATAGTTTTACAGAATGACTTTTGCAGAAAGTCACCAGATGGCCATTCTATTCCCTCCTATCTCTTCCTAGACAGGCTGTTCCCTCCAGCCTTCCAGACCTGGAAAAATATTTAACAGACACATTTACACTGAAGTGCTAGGGGGGTTAATCTGCCGCTCCTCACAGGAGTGAGTTAATGGAGTTTGGGAAGAAGGAAGAAAGAGGAAAATCTGGGTAAGAAAAAAAAAAAAACTGAATGGGATAGAAGTTTAAGACTTGCTATAAATAACAGATGTATAACCTAGCCTAAAAGGGACATACAGTTTGGCCTGGGGAGCTCAGAGACCCTCAGCAGGCAGCAAAGAGTGTCACAGCCCTAAGCCTGTTTTCTGTCGGGGCACTGTCCCCCTCTCCTCTGCTCAGCTGCCATCATAGGGGGCCTGCCTTGTCAGGTTCAGCAGTGGCAGGTGCTGGTGAAAGATCACAGGGGTAGAGGAAAGGAGAAGCCAAAGGTATTTCTTCCCTCCCTGGGCCTATGCCTCACATCCACAGAGTCCAAGATAAAAGGTCAAATGGAGGTCCCCATACCCTACGTCCACATGCCTAAATATTTAAGAGTTATACAGCAAGGTAACAAATTGATAAACGAAACACACCCTCTCTTCCTACTGCATCAGTTATCCCTGCACACCGACTTGGAAGGCTAGTTGGAGAATTCTTGGCCTCCAGGGCCATGGTGGTGCAAGTAGACTTGGCCCTGGTCTCCACCCCCTTGCACCACCCCCACCAATGCTTTGGCCCAGCCTCTGGTCTGCCACTCACTTCCTGTGACCTTCCATGCCCACATGCAGATATCCCTGTCTGTGTGTCCAAGCTCCATCCCCTTCATCCCAAATAGTTGCCCTTGGCTTCACCTGTACCTCCTTGAAGCCCCAGACATTCCTCCCTCCATGGCAAGGGTGGGGAGCCCACAACTGGAGGACAGCACATGGACTCTAAAACGCTCAAGTGCAGATCTTATAGCCCTGGCCTAGGAGCTGTGCTGTCCTCTTCTGCGTCAGGTAATATCTCAGCCAGTGACTATCTCCTGCCTGGCTCATGCTTCACCTCCTCCCTTGTCCCTCCAACCTAGGAGAGCCCATGGCTTCTCACTGATGTTAATCTCGGGTTTCCTAGCTGCCCTGTGTTGCAACAGGAGAGTAACCAATCCGTTGTGTTAAAATTCTTGTTCTAAATGTTCAGAGAGGTTTCTATTTTACTGATTGGACCCTGACTATTACAGCAGCAAGTATTTAAGGATTTTGCCTGGGGCCATTTGGGAACAGGGTCACATCTTGGTGCACTTCCCCCCTCTCTTGAATGAGTTTGAAACATTCAGTGATGCTGAGGGAAGTGTCTCCACTAAGGGAAGCCATAACTTTACATCAGCAGGGCTAACTCTCCAGACATTCCTTGGAAAAAGGGAACGAGCTTCCCTGCTGAGGTAGCTCATCTGAAATCTCAGAGAAAGAAGCATTCTGTTGCTACCATTGCATTTCTTCTGGAGTTGACCTTGACAGTTATTTACAATAGAGTCACTTCTATATGCACACTAAGCTTTTGCGAAACTTTATGAAAACCAGACTTTGTACAGTGTGCTAAGTTTTGCTGCATCAAAAAGAAGTTTAAATATTTTCGTTTAATGTGGAAATATTTTTAGATGATGAAGATGATTAAGTGTTGAAAATGTAGCGATCTGTTTGGCACCAAGAGAAAAGAAATATGAAGAATTTTTAATAAAAATCTGACCACAATGGTGTTGGAACACAATCTGTCTGAAATACAAGACAGATACTTTATCCCACAGGCTAAGCTGACTTTACTAATAGTTTTGGACAGTTACAGGTGTAATTTTAGCTACCAAAGGGAACACAAATTGTGTTATAAGAATGCAATAGAAACAATGGGAAATGCAATTAAATTTTTAAAAGAAAAACCGAATATAAAGTTAGCAGAGCTAATACAAAGCATATTTTCGTAGACTTTCACGAACAATGTATGTGGATCCGAGCTGTTATGAAAATCAGATTTACTTGCCGGCCTTCTTATGCAAAGAGCATGAAGGTTGTTTTAGTTAGCAGCTGTAGCTGTAAACATTACTTAAACCTTATACCTAATACAATTATTTTTTATGTGTTTTTATTTACAAATTAAATATTTAAAGAAATAGCCCCCCCCCCAAATTAAATAGTTCTAATGGCTACTTATGTAAAAAGAGGGCTTCTATATAATAAGTGAGGATGTCTCTCTTTTGTCTACGTGGCTTTAATTTACCATTGTGAGGCACAGCGTGTGTGGGGAAAATATGTGGAGAGAAAGCTTTTATGTGTTTTTCTGATTAAAAAAAAAATCAGTGCCACCAGTCCATGAGTGATCCTAAAATAACAAAGCAGTTATATGTGTGTGTCTGTGTGTGAGTGTGCATGCTGAAAGGAAAACTTTTGGTAAGGAAACAGATTTAAGTTTCAAGTTTCCAAGGATCTATTTTAAATGACAGCAAGGAAAAAAATATTATAAAAGTGATGAAAAATATCCCAGCAGTATCCTTTCAGAAAGCCATTTAACTTCTGGTGGTTTACGTTGTGCAATATAATTTCTACAGCCTTTGAAATATGTGGGCACCCTCACTGCTATTTGTGTTCCCAATACTCGGAATCAAATGCTCCATTAGGGCTCTGAGAAGACAGGAGTTTCCAGAAGAGTTTGGTAATTGCCCATTCATTACTCAAAAACAATGACAGGGAATCATCATCTCCTTCCCTAAGTAATGCTGGCATGTGGTCTGAGCCAGGCACAGGAAGAGGAAGGAAAGTGTCAACTGAGAGGGCTTCTGCAGGCCAGTTAGCAATATTGTGCATGGACTTAGGTCTTCCCCAATGGTCGAGTTGTTCCTCTCTGTGTCTGGAGACTAAGACCTCTCTCCACACACAGAGACTTCGGCTCCTAAACATGAGGCTTAGGCCTTGCCGTGCCGATAACAAGGCGACCCCTACGCACAGCAAGGAAATAGCCACAGCCACACACCTGCCATTCCATTCTCTGTAAGTTTTCTATGGAAAGTGTCCTTTGCCCTCTGTAACTTGGGCATTTTTAATGCCAGTCAGTGCTCCCCAGGTATAACTAATACCATCGTTGGCATTCTTTGAGTGCTGCCATGGAATTTGCAGACCCTTGTCCCACTAGAATCACCTTCTTGATGTCCTTTCCATTTAAAAAAATTTTTTAATGTTTATTTATTTTTGAGAGAGAGAGAGAGTGCAAGCAAGGGTAGGTACAGAGAGAGAGGGAGACACAGAATCCGAAGTAGGCTCCAGACTGTGAGCTGTCAGCACAGAGCCCAGTGCGGGGCTCACACCCACGAACCAGGAGATCATGACCTGAGCTGAAGTCGAATGCTTAACCAACAGAGCCCCACAGGTGCCCCATGTCCTTTCCACCTTTAAATCCGAGCTGTGTGCTCTGGGCCCAGTGGTGGACAGTAGGTTAAAATAGTATATATTTTGAAGTACTTTTCAAGACACTTCTTAATTTTTGTATCTTTGTGAAGATAGGATAGTAGTGTATCTTTGTGAAGATAGAAAGTAGGATAACTCCCCGTTTTATAGATGGTGAACCTGAGGCTTTCTGGTGCCAGGAGGGAACCTAAATTTCTTAGTTTTCAACTCAAGACACTATTGTTTCTGTGCATTTGGCCTCTTGTCCTGTTTACCTTCTTGACCTCATCTCTGCATTACAGTAAGGCTCTCTCACTGGGTTAATAAAGAATACTTTTTTGCCTACTGTGTCTACTGAAAGAGTTTAACTTACACCCTCTTAAAGAAATTAAACTTATATTTTATGTTAAATGTGTTATGTTGTTATGTCATGTTATGTTATGTTATGTTATGTTATGTTATGTTATCCTAAATGTGAATTAATATAGGAACTGATTCCTGGCCCCCACTCCCAGCCATATTGCTTTTCTTCTGGCTTTACACCTCAAGCTGGGTAGAGGTGCAAAGTGAAGGTGAGAAAGGTATTTGGTGGGAGTTATATTCTTCTCCATGTACTTGTAGGTTGTGGTGTTTGAAGCAGATTGTTAATTGTGAGAATAAAATTTATTTAAATATTATAATTAGTTTTTAAAATTTTTTTTTAGTGTTCATTTATTTTTGAGACAGAGAAAGACAGAGCATGAATGAGGGAGGGTCAGAGAGAGGGAGACACAGGATCTGAAGCAGGCTCCGGGCTCTGAGCTGTCAGCACAGAGCCCAACATGGGGCTCGAACTCACGGAGTGTGAGACATTGACCTGAGCCAAGGTCGGATGCTTAACTGACTGAGCCACCCAGGGGCTCCAAATATTATAATTAGCTTAAAGTTTGGGGGGAATCAAATCCTCTGTTCTTTGAAAACTTCATGTTTCCTAATGAGCTGCTTCTCCCACCTAGAGTTTTGGGTCAGTGAGATAATTATTAATTATGTTCTTTCCATAGTAAAGACCCTAGTGTGTACATGCAGAGGGGTACTGGGCCTTCTGTCTTGGATACTCAGGATGCCTGCTAGGTGCTTTCTGATAATCACTGTGCTAGAGAAGAAATCTCCTGTGACATCTTACTAAATGCTCTGGCTGCAGCCGGACAGCTTCAGCCCTTTTGCTCCTTGCTGTGAAGACCAGTAAAGAAAGATGTGCCAATGACCTAGGCATCAGGCAGTTTGGGGATTCACAGGATGAACAGCGGCATCCCCCAAAAACCTAGTAGAATTTTATATGAATGATAATATCATACACTCTCATCCACCCAGATAAAATGCCACTTGACTCAACTTCAAAGCCCTAATAGAGGATAATGTCTAAGGATCATATGAGAGAATAAGAGTACGTATACATGCATACAATAGCTCCAGCTTCGGAGACCTCATTGTTACACGGATTTATGCTTATTGTGGGTCAAATCAAAAGATTATCAAAAACTCTCCAGCGTGGGGAGATAGGGTTAGCCTCCATGAAGAGAGTGAGTGAGTCAGCCAGAAGGAGTTGCCTCTGTTTAAAAATTTCCCCCCACTGGGTTCATATTCTTAATCTTGTGCTTATCCGCAGGGTTGAATTTTTCCGCGTTAAATCAGAAGGGGGAACATGCCTGTGATTGGTCTCATTGCAGTCCGAACAAAACTAAGTGTCAGTGTTAAATTGTGGATTGCTTCTTCACAGACCTTTGGCGGATGTTCCCTCACGTTAACCTCTGTGCTCTGTGGGTCCCCAGTGACCACTGGCTTCCAAAATCCTCTGCGTTCATGTGGCTCGTTGGGAAATCCCACTGTTTTCCTGCCAAAGGGTTTGTTACCTAGGTTTAATTTCTCTTTGGAATGAAAAGTATAGTTAACTTGTTTCTGTGGGCTTTTTTAGAGCGATATGCAAAACCAAAGTTAGAGGAACGGAAAACAAACATTTAAGAAAGCACATAATTAGGGGCATGCAAACTCAAACGGGGAGGCTGATTTCATAAAGGGATGAGGACTGTGTGTGGTCACAGAAGAGGAAAAGAGTGTGTGCATGATTCCTCTGCTTTTGGGGAACCGCCTCCCTTCAAAGTGGAGGAGGCCAGGGAGCTGGAAAGCTATACAAAAACCTACAAACGGATAAAACTCATCAACCTACATGGATCTGATCAATAATCGGAGGCGTAATTATTTCTCAGTTGTGAAGTCTCTAGTTATCCACGGGCCTCATAACGGTGGCCAAATGTGGATGCTAAGTCATTTCTTAGGAACTTTTCACTGAAGGGTTTACACGGAGATGTTTTCTTCAAAGAGTCCAAAGAACATTGTTACAGAACCACAGGAGCAAGTGAGGAAAACGAACCGTGTAGCACGGTCCTTCTCGGAGAGGAAGAGGCGAGAAAATTTAATAAAATAAAACATACCCACTCCCCAAAACATGGGGCCATACTGTTGCTCGGAAGAAAGATGAAAAGAACCACAATTCTTATAAAAACCAATATGGTGCTGAATTTGAGGTGTACAATGAGGAAAGTTACTGCTGTGATATGGGTGGGTTTCTTTTCTCTCTTTCTAGGTGGCAAAGGCAGCCGTCATTTGAATGCCATCGAACAGCTTTTCAGCTAACACAAAAGAGCAGACGGTTCCACTTATTTCTGAAATTAGATGCAATCATATCTGTGAATCACGCAGCAGCAAAGCACCGTAATCTGCATCACAATACATTATCCTGCCCCACTCCCTAACTGCAGTCTACCGACGCAACAGAGACACTTTGCGGTGACCTGTGCTGTGTCTGCCGAAAGCGCTAAGCCACGCTAAGGCAGTAAAGCGACAAAGAAGAACCGCTTTCTGCTGCAAAAAAAGAGCAAATTATAACAAGAGTCAAGTCTCAGCTAATGCAAGACTAGCATCTTCTTGTTCACAGTTTGCATAATTAGATATCATGAATAGGTTTTTTTATGGTTCTAAAAATACTCCTGCTTTGTTTAAATCAGCTATTTCGTTAACAGCATGACTTTGCTACCAGAATTAGTGAGGTAGTTAGGGCAGCGGCGGAGATAAGGTACTTTTACTTAACATTTAGAAAAAAAATAAAAAATCTCTTTATGGACTATTTCCTCCCCTTGCTCCTAACAATTTTCAAAAGAGGCCTGGGTGTCCAACACTGTCTTGCCAGAGAGGTGGAATGGCGATGTGAATGGGGTCAGGCGTTTGAAGGTCACAGGGACCCCAGGGTCCTAGTACCTGCTGAAACTAACTTTTATAACTTTCCTAAAATAAGACATTCAGAACCACTGCCAACACCTTCATAAATTAAAATCCTTAATGCAGTGGGGCCCTGGGTAGCATGCTTGCACTCCAGGGGCTTATACCACCAAGTTCAGATCTAAGGGGAGAAATAAAATACTTCTTTGGCTTTACTGGGCTGAACGATACTTCCATATCCCCCCAAAGGATGATGGGGGAAATGGGGGACACATTGCTTGACTTCCTAATCTTCCAGCACTTTTCTGTTCTCCTCATTTACTCATAGTGAGCATGTTATAAAGAGCATCTTTCTTTCAGGGGAAGAAGCAGGCATCAGGCTCTTAGGAACTAGACAAGTCATTAAAACATTTTGTTTTTCCCCTTTTACCCCCTCAGCTTCAACAGCTGCAACTGAGGACCTATACGTGACAATGGCCAATCCTGCGGTCTGTCTTGGTATCATACACCAATGGGACCTCAAGAAGGGGAAGCCATGATGAAACTACACGTTCAATTTTTCCAGGCCCCCAGAAGCCCGGGAACTGGTCAGAGAGCCCTGAGGGCTCAGTGAACCCCCTAGCAGCGCCACCACCATTGTCCCACAATGGTGGTGGCAGTTGGTCAACACACTCCCTAGAGGAGAGACATTCACAATTACTGTCTCTGGGTCCTCTTAGGACCCAAGGCTCCGAACGCCCCGTTTGAAAAACCTGCTAAATGGCATCCAAAGGCCAAGGCTTATGCTATTCTCGATCATGCCTTTCAACGCACTTTTAACCTTTGTTGTTTTTAATTTGCATTAATGATCCATAGGCTTCCAGTGACTAAAGCAAAAAAAAAAAAAAAAAAAAAAATGGCACCAAAGCTTTTATTTTATTTTAGCTTTTATTTTATGCATTAAATAAAATGCACTTCCCTACAATTCTTACATTTATATAGGAGCTATTATTAGCGAGATTTTTCAGACCTGGGCATTGTTCTTTTTGTAAGGGAAATAATTATAGCCATTGTAACAATACTGTGATAAGAGATGTATCATGACGATTTCGATTTCTGCTAGAAAAAATTAGCCCCCAAAGCCTCTCGGCTGTGGTTTCCATACTACTGTAGCCTGAAAGTTCAATGAAAATGTACGCCTATTCCTCCCACCTCCTCAGGTCGTGGGAACAAAGGGAATACCACCCTGGGTCAGACCTTCCATTCATCTCCGGTACACAGGGGTGTCAGAGGTGATAGCCATCCTCATGAGCTCACAGAAGAAAATTAAAAAGACGTTCCCAGGTAGCCCCACCCGCCCTTCAAAACCAACTAGAAATTGACACCTATAATCCCACCTAAACTCTAATCTGATTTTTCGAATATGTGAGGTAACAACGTTTTTAAGAATATAATGAAACCTGAACTCCTTTTTACTTGATCTAAAACTATTTTTCTCTGTAGATCTGGTAATCCGAGTTTAGATAGATTGGTATTGACACCTTTTATGACTTAACTTTGATCAGCTTTGATCTTTCCAGAGAGAAATGTGTTACTTTTACAGTCTAATCTCAGCAGAGAAACCCCTTAAAACCCAGGATCATTTTCCCATATTCCTCTATGGATAGATGTACAGGCTGTGCTGTATTTCTTGAGATGCAGTGACCAGAACGGCATGTTGCACTCCAGGTGGGAATAAACTCTATTGTTGTACAAGGGTAAACTAAAACCTGCTGACAGCTTCAAGCTTCTCCCTGAACCTGGTCTCTCATAATTTGAGTAAGGTTATCTTTCATGTTTCTAATGAAAGTCACTTTAAAAAAAAAAACACCAAAAAACCAACAGCCTTCAGACCTCTGAAGATAAAAATTTGAGTGCCTTTGTCTCATATTCATATACTCCATTGAAATAAGCAGTAATTATTCAGTAATATGAGTTTTGATCAGCAATGTGAGATATAGAGTAAATCTAGCATTTGTGAATTCTTTCCAGGGAACTTTTAATATTTTACTTATTAAAACCAAAAGGTAGAGTTTTCCAAAGTGTTAGACTTTGTTGAAGCGTGAATCCCGACATAGTTTAATGTAATTGTATGTAAGCTCTAGGATTAGTTTGGGGCATATTACAAAGTACCCGATGATCTCTGTTTTCTTACTCAAGGCCTGGTACATCTGTTACTGATTTCTGGTGCCAGGAAAGGTGACAGCAATCTGAGTTGGGGGTGGGGGTGTGTGTGCCTAGATTGGGATAATTCTGTATTGATGTGTTGAAGGGGGAAAAATAAAGTTCCATCAGACAGGCACTGATGTGGCACAAACTCCTGCTTCCACCCACTCCTTTCTCCAAGGCCACTGCCAGCTCACCCTGCATTTCTCATGTTGATTATAAGTGAAGCTTTGACAAGGGGGCATTCTGGGTATCAGACAACCGCATTATAATTCTACTGAAAAGTGTTCTTATTGTTTCTAAATTACTGGTTACAGTGAGCAGCCCTGGTGACTTGAGGGGAGGAGGCATTTTGAACAAACACATTTAGCCTTGAAGCTGGTCTTTGTAAAAGGGGAAGAGTGACAGAGATCACCTGTGTACCTCAATATGCAAAGTGGCTCTGCCAGGGAAGAAGTGGGCCCCGTGAAGTTACTTAATTGCAGATATTATCCATGTCAGGAATAGCTGTGTTACCCAAACTGAATTTTCATCTCATAGAGACACATAGCACACTTTTACTACAGCCCAAAAAGCCAACGGAAGCCATCTCTTATTTTTTTGTTAGATTTTCCTCGCCTAAAGATCAAGGTATAGGCTTATGTTTCCAATTGCTGTGGGCTCCATTGTGGTAAATTTCCTTGGAGTAAAGGCAAGAAAAGAATTTTGTCCCTTCAAATATTCACCTTATCGATGTTATTTTCCCAGAGAGAGGTTGGTGAATGCAGTTCGACTCAAGGACTCAAGGATGTGAAGGTTGCACTGAGAGTCCTCTACAGAGTGGATATTTCGTATGTTACATGCGTGCTGCCCGAGAGCCCTGTATTCCAGAGGAGTCTATGTAATCAACACCTCGCTTATTTTCTTCAATTTGCTTGCCTGATTCCAAGACCTTCTTTAATTCCTCAGAATCTTTGAATTCTGTTTACTGAAGTGTAGACATAAATCACAAAGGCAAGTGATACCTCTTAGAAACAAGGGGTGTTATCTGGATTACAGCAGGTTCTGAATAATAATGGATTTAAGAAGCAAAACCAGAATGTTGTCCACTGTGGGTACCGTTCCCAGCAGGTCTGGCCTTGCCCCCCGGAAAAGACCAAAATGTCAGTTTCACTACACTATTGTGGTCGCTGTGTAATAAGAGAGGATAATAGCTAGGTTTTTTTGGTTTCAAACAACTGATTTATGATGCAAAACTGCTGAACATTTCTGGTAAGGGAATGCATTGTTCTTTTTTATTTCTCTCTAAAGCCGAGACCTTGAATATTTGACCAGAAATATCGAGGCCCATCTTGCATTCTAGATGGTATCGCTGCTTCATTCCTTTAAAAAAGCGGTAGATAACTCTTTAGTCTCCATTCCCCTCACCCTATTCCCCTTCTCCATGCCCCACTTTGTCCTACTGCAATCCGAGCAAGTCATGTAACAGCTTTTTTTGTCAGTTTGGGTACCATAGATGAAAACAGAGAGCTTTTTTTTATTTGCTCTGAACATGAAGAACCCAAAATCAGCTGTTTTGAATTAAAGGTTGAATTTCTTTCATGGTTTAGAGATCAGAGCGTCGAGGATTATATGTATAAAAGCTTAAAGAACTAAGTAAGATTTGCAAATGTTGGCATGTGGTCATTATGTCACATATGTATATATGTTGGGAGTGGGATGGAAGGAAACAGGGAAGAGGGTAGACACTGGGGCAGAAGGCGAATGACACTAAGGAAAACAGACAGCTGCTTGGAGGGATGAATGTATGTAATGTGTGCAGAACTAAGCAGCAGAGGTGGCTTGACAAACTGCAGCCACACCTGCCTGTCTCAGGTGCCCTAGCCAGGCTTTCCGTGAGTAGTTTAATCCACCCATTTAAATAGGCTTCCGTGGCTTCTCTCTGCAGAAGTCCAATTGGACTGCAGAGTGAAGATGGTAAGCCTGCCTGGAGCCATAGGAATGACGCTGGGGTCTGACACTAAAGACCAAATTCTGGTTCTGGCTCTTCCGCCAGCCAGTTAGAGGAATTCTCAGGTTTTGGGGGCTTTTGTTTCTTCTTCTGGAAAAATGAGAATCTGGGCCCAAATAATGTCAAAAAATCTCACTCAGCTGTAAGAATCTAAGAGCTTCTGTATTTCTTGGCTGCTTTGAAGAGGCTATACAAGCCAGAGAGAGGAAGACTCCTGGCAGCTGGAATTAAACAGGCCTGTAGCTGAACTCAGTCCCAACATCTGAACGTTGACTGGGGCTGAGGCACAGAGGTGGAGCCCAGAGACATTTTGCTGCCTCTTATGAGACTACTAGAGCCACAGGACAAGAATCTAAAAAGCACCTGTTCACATGTGAACATGCACACACATAGAGACATGTCCTCTTTGCCCGTAGATCTTTAAATTTAAGTTGTATTAATTTGTTGTGTTAATTTGTTTAAAGCATTCTCAGAGGAATTAGAACTAGAGAGAAATGTACCAAAACAGGACCGAATTCAGCTTCAGGGATCCCCAGCATTTACTGTTTTGGCCAAGTAATTGAATCTGGTTGATCTCAGTGTTCTCAACTAAACGATGGAGTCAATACCTAGGTTGTAGATGCTTTGTTAGAGTTAAACAAGATTGTGTACTCAAAAGTGCTTCATGAAATATACCATTTACACAGGCCCTGCTGTTGTTCAAGCATTACAGCCAGAGGGATAGCTGAAACCCAAAGGATTCCCTGTAAAGCATGGTCTTATGAAACAGAAGCCCTCCCCAAACCATTCTGGAAGCCACAGGTTCTATTAATTCAGCCAGAGGCTTTGCACAGTTCTGAGAAAACCCTGAACCTCCACAACCACCCCCCCTCCCCCGTCCACCTAAAATGACAAAACCGTGCGGATAGGAGCAACAAACTAAAACGTCAACACTTACATTTTATAGTTTAGGAAACCAAAGTCTCCACAGACATTAAATGACATGATTAAGGTCACATAACCAGTTGGCAGCAGGACTCAGCTTAGATTCCTGGGCTCCTACTGACCAATCTTCTCTCTTTCTCTCTCTCTCTCTTTTATTTTTTTAAACTTTTCTGCACTAACATTATTTTAACTGAATCTAGTAAACTTATGGGAGTTACCCTTAAGCTGAGCGACAATTAGTAACATAGGTGCTTGCTATGAATTAGTAAAAATGTATGGGAAAAAAGTAAAATACACAATGGAAAGCAAAGCAAATCAGGTTAGAGCAAGGCAAAAAAATCTTAGCATCTTTGTCTCCATAGTCTCTCTATATTAATCCATAATATATAGTCTGTATTTCTTTACATCACCAAATACTACCTAGAGTGCCCTGGGTAATGAGGGACACTAGAGACATGTTTATTCAGCAGTTACCAATGGATAAGTGAATTTTTTCCAAAATTTTACTTTTGGGGCCAAGATTTATCTAAATATGTGACTGTTTAGACCACTAAAAAATATGGTATAAAACTTCTGATTCTCATTTCACAATATGTTAATCTTTCTTTATTTATTCCTCCCAAATGTTTTTAAAACAATCTCTCTCTGGGACAATTGGATCTTGCATATCCTGTCAAATTTTAGTAGAAAGCAAATTTTTATAACCAAATTATAAAGCTTTCAACACTGAGGCTTATTTATGATGGAAACATTGACAGCATGTTAACTGTAGTGGCTTCAGTGATACATGTGCCAGTGAGGTAGAATTTCCAAAACGGGCAAATGCTGAAATTATTTAGTGGTTATTTTAATGCCCCCACCCCCACTCCATTTCAAAGGTTTCCGATCCATCTTTGGAATGGATTTTTAGATTTGACATCAACTCTACATATCCCTCGTCTCCCCCTTGAAAAAGAGACCTGAATGTTTACAGATTTTTTAAACTGTAAAACCTGTTTTTGTTTCCCCAGTAATTGATTTAAAAAGCAAGACAAAGCAAGGCAGTATTCTATGGCCATTTGGTGCTTGATCTTAAGTATAGCTCTCATTGACTAGGATTAAATCTTCCAGAAGAAAGTAACATTTTGCTTTTACCTCTGAACTGCAATTAGGAGGGGAAGAAGAAACTTATATCTGATCCTCCCTTTAAAAATCACTATCCGAGTTTAAATCTGGCTGGCTATGAACAAAATTTCTTCAAGAAGCCAGACAATTTTCACCTATTTGAATAACAACAGAAATTCCTAATGCTTGTCTTTAGGCTTCACAGAGCTAGATTAAGCTTTATAATATTTTTTCCCCCAAAATAAAAAGGTGCCTGAGAAATTGAGCCTCTGATGAAAATAACAAACCCTTGGATAAAGCTCTTTGTAGCCTAGGGACCTGAGCACAGGGAATCCCAGATCACCAGGCAACCTCTCCTGATCTAAACAGATAATCAAATGAGGATTCCATTAAGGTCTGGAATTGTTCACGCGCTTTGTAGCAGCCACAAACCCCTGGTCTTGTGTGGAATGAAAAAGACTATGACACGAAGGAAGGAGCAACTCCAGAGAAACAGAAAGCCTGTCCAACTGCTAACTCCCAGGTCAGGGGGACCTCAGGAGACCCCAGATGAAGACCATTTCATAGGTAGACCTATGTTTTTGAGAGCTTTTTCTTCTTTGGCTTCTGAAAGAGATGTTGATACCAAATGTATGGAAAAGAAAAAGGAGAAAGAGACGTTAAACATTCGCCTGTCAGGAGAAAGGGCAGGAGCAGCTGCCTTGCCTGAGAAGAGAAGGAGCCGGGAAAGAGGAGAAAGTGAAACTCTCCAGTTGAGCACCCCTCTCCCAGCCTGACAATCACCAAAAAAGGACAGAGGGGGAAAAAATGGATAGAATTAAATGGGAACTCATGAGTTCTAGGAGATTTAGTGATCTGAGAGGTATCACCATTTGTATATAGTAATAGTATCTTCTTTGCAAGTATAATCCTTTTGGCTAATGTGTGCTTTTTAAGGCACCAATCTCAGCTCCTTTTCTCCTATGTAAAGCTACCTCTCATTTATCAAATAATTTGCACTGAAACAGATGAAAGAATAATGGAGAAGGAAAACAAAACATCTTTGATGTGTTCCTTTATCAGAAATGTGTGTCAAAGGTCAAAAAAGCAGTGCTCCAGAGTCTCTTAAACATGACATTGTCATAATATAAAAACTGACTTACTAACTTAGATTATTTGGAGAGTTAAGTGCTTGTGTTATTGCAAATTAAACTAATTAGTATCATTTCCTGACAGCTGCAGCAAGTGTTAGCAATTCCATGATTTTTCTTCAGCCGCTCATGTGGGATGCACAGAGGAGACAGATTTGTGATTTAATGGGATGGAATCGGCTTATCATACTAAGGGCACATCATTCCACCCCCAGAAGAGAACAGCTTCCACCCCCATGCCTTCCCAGTACATCCGTTATTGTTATACTATTAACTTACTGCATAGGAAGAAGCATACAGATGGGAGGTGTCAGTGGTTTCTGAAATAGCCAGGAGATGGAAATGTGTCAGAATTTGCCTGTAATGTTTCCCTTTTGGAATTGTTGAGATTACGTGCTCCTTCCTTTGAACCAAAATTGTAGCTGCCCATAAAACATGCTGGAACTAATTTCCTACCACAGCTAGCTTCATTGTTATAAAGCAGACTTATAAAGACACCCTGACTGGGGCTTCCAGCATCTGTAAATGAACAGCTAAAGTAAAGAGATAACGTATTTCATCAGCTTTCCTCCAGAGCTGATGAGACTCTAACCACGAATGGCTATCGAAGAGTAACGATAGGTGCTTTGCAGCATTAAGCACAGGAAAACTTACACACTGACTTCACCCTGTTAGACACAAAAATCAAGAAATTACTCGGACTGGATACTATCAGCCATAATTTGTTCCTCATAGCAGTGAGTTTCCACATGCGTTAAAGAGGTCACAAACAGAAGCATGAAAAAGGAAAGGAGAATGAGAGGGGAAGAGCAAAAGAGAGTAAAAGGAAAAAAACATATATGAAAAATGGAGAAAAACCAATGATCTCTAACCACTGTGTAGTAAGGAGTTCAGACCATGATGGACCCTCACACCTCACTCCCAGTTTGGCTCCTGATGTATACTAATACTGATTTTTCATCCCATATTTAATAAAGAAGCAGAGAACTCAGCAACATCTCTGGGGCTACTTAAGGTAACAAGTTCAGAAGTGAAAGAGGGGGCTGAGAGCAAAGACAAGAATGGAGGGACTTCTCCTCTGCCCCTGAAGGTACATAAATAATTTATATAGTTATCATATAAATAAGTGGCCCTCATACAAATGATTCAACACTTTTTACAAATTTTTTAATGTTTTTATTTTTTTTGAGAGAGAGAGAGATAGAGCGCGAGTGGGGGAGGGAGACACAGAATCCGAAGCAGGCTCCAGGCTCTGAGTTGTCAGCACAGAGCCCGACGTGGGGCTCGAACTCATGAACTGTGAGATCATGACCTGAGCCGAAGTGGGACCCTTGACACTTAACCTACTGAGCCACCTAGGCTCCCCAACACTTCTTCAATCAGATCTCAAGAGCAATTTTTGCTGTATTTTCTTTATGGTTTAGGGTTATTTTCTGCCTGAGACAGATTGAAGGATGCCCAGAGGAGTAATGGGACTGGGAAGTAGACTTGCCAGCCTCATGTTAGAATCACTGATTGAAATAGAATCTCTGAGACTGTTATTGGTATTTTTTAAAGCTCCGTGGTTATTGTGATGGGCAACAGGATTGAGAATCGCTGGCATAGGGTGCCTGGATGGCTCAGTCAGTTAAGTGTCTGACTTCAGCTTAGGTCATGATCTCACCGTTGTGGGTCTGAGCTCTGACAGCTCAGAGCCGGGAGCCTGCTTCAGATTCTGTGTCTCCCTCTCTCTCTGTTCCTCCCCCACTCATGCTTTGTTTCTGTCTCGCTCAAAAATAAATAAACATTAAAATTTTTTTTTAAAAATTGCTGGCACAAAGGAAGTAGGGTTAGCATGTTTGGAAAATGGCTAGATGGCAGGGTGGTGAGCAGGATGGATCTTTTAAAATCCCCCAATTGTTATTGAAAGGCAAGGAGAGTACCAGAAATGTACATGTCCTTGAGCTCAGTGACTCTGCTTCCAGGAAGACATCCTACAGGGACACACATATCTGGGTACCAGTATACTGGTTGCATTATTATCTGCAACAGCGCAAGACTATACAAAACCTTAAAAGGCAATTGGTTAAATAAATTATGTGTAACCACACAATGAAATACTACACAAAAGTTAAGGAGAATGAGGCAGATCTGTAGATGCTAGTGTGGACCAGCCTTAAGATAAAATTATTAACTTAAAAAAGCAAGATAGAGAATAACATATATGGTATACTATCATTTTTGTTTCAAAAAAAGAGGATATATGTGTTTGCATAATCATAGACTATCTATGGAAAGATATACAAAAATCTGGTAACCATAGTTGCTGTAGTTATCTCTGGGGAGGGGATTTGAGAAACTGGGGTTCAGAAGAAGGAGAGAGACTTTTCACCATATGCTCTTTCGTACTGCTTCAATTTCTTTTCAATGTGCAGAGTACAGATACTGCCTCTAACATTAGTTGGTTTTAAAGATGAAATCCCTTTAGTAAGATATGTTCTATTATCTTAATTCTTCTAGAATGCTAGAGTGCTATCACAAATGCAGTTGCTGTTCTGTAACGTATACTCCAAAAAAAACTTGTCTTTTTTTTTTTTTTACATTAAACAAACTGATAATGCTATGAGTTCATGAAATCTTTGTTAAAATCACCAACTTTTCTTGTGATATGTGTCTAGTTCAATTGCATGCAATGGAACTGTTGATTATGAAGCCCTAACCTATCACAAGCAGATTGCTTCAATAGTGCTGGGAGGACACATAAGATGGCTGTCGTGGCAGTTGTGCGTGGTGCCCAGGAGGGGCTCAGGAGGCTGTGTTGGATGATGGAATGATGCAGGCATGACTGAGAGAGAAGGATAAGGCACAGAAACTTAAGATTGAGCAGTGGACCCTGCAAGTCCATGCCAAAGTGTTTACCAGTTGACAGCAAAAAGAATAATAGGGATGTGAAGTGGGTTTTTTGAAAGCTAAGTTTATTCAATTTAAATGTCTGTCTTCAGAGATTAAGACCTCCTATGTTTGGTATGTTAGAAAGTCCTTTCTTTTATGAAATAATGTGATAATAAATAGTAATTTCTGACTTTTGTTTTGTAAAGCCCTTATCTGGTAACATAAAAGTGACAAAACTATGTTGAGCTCCCCAATTTTTCTTTGTTTGGTGACAATGAGAGACCACCTTATGGAGCAGTCAGAGTAGAATAACAATGGGAAAAAAAAGGCTTTATGTCCATTGACTGCTTTTATTTCCTATCAGTTGTTCTATGCAAGACATTATTTCTAAAATTATATAAAACAAGTCATTAGTATTAGTACATTCTCAATCTGACATATTTTTTAAAAGAATTATCTAGAACTTCCACCTTACTTTTAAAATTTTTTTTCACTTGGGTACAGTAACTCTTTTCTAAAATAATGATTTTAAGGGGTGCATGGGTGGCTCAGTCAGTTAAGTGCCTGACTCTTGGTTTTGGCTCAGGTCACGATCTCATGGTTCACGAAATCAGGCCCTGCATCAGGCTCCTCATTGACGGCATGGAGCCTGCTTAGGATTCTCTCTCTCCCTCTCTCTCTGCCTCTCTCTCTGTCTCTCAAAATAAATAAATAAAGTAATTATTTTAAGAAGATGGAAAATTAATCCTAACATAGTAAACTAAAGCACCATGAGAAAAGCCCTTACGTTTGATTACAGCTCTAATGAGGAAATAGCAGCTCCCTTCATTCTCAGTGACCAGTGGCACCCCCACTACCGTGAAGGTCTGCTCAGTGTTAACCAAAAGGAAAACAATATTAGAGCTCTGACAGCAATTTCCATTTGTGCACCAACTATTGACTGTAGATTTTTTCCCCCAAGGATTAATTTTTTGAGGCTTACCAGTCCATTGTAAATTTCCCTTTGGAGGGAACACACAAAAAGATGACCCAACACACCAGGAATTAAATGGCTCATTGGAATCCAGTTCAATTTAGGAGACATCTGTTGAGTGTCTATGGCAAATCAGATACTATTCTGGGATCCAAGATATAGAATGAATGATACCTGGCCCCTGTCTGACCTCAGACTGCTTACAGTCTACCCTTGATTTATATATATATATAATTGTATATATGTGTGTGTATATACATATATATAATTAACCATAATCCATAATCCATAATACTAAATCCGTGTTCTGCTAGAAATAAGGTGAAGTACTATGGAAAGTAAGATGGTTTGAGAGTGGGTAATTCCACCTGTGACAGGGAAGGTTTTGAAGGGTTCTAAGAGATGACTGCTTTTAAATTATGTCTTCAAGAATGAGTGGTGAAAAGACACCCTTTGCCATGGATGACAGTTATCACAAAGATAGAATTTACCTATTTATGTGTGTTGTCCCCAGTAAAACGTGAGCACCTTAGGGCAAGGGCTTTGTCTTACTCTCCTTTGTAACACCAGGGCTACCACATACAAGGGCTCAGTATGTGAAAGAAGGAATTGGCCAAGCAAAATTCAGTTTTAAAAGGTGTAGTTTAATAAGCGAGACTATAGTCCCCCAATCTCTGACATATAATTATCCAGATGGAAAACTCTGAAGAAACTGTAATATATAACACATACGCATGATTCCTCAACTACCTAAAAATGTCCTGGGTAAACAGTTTAGAAACATGCTTTCTAAATTTGTATAGAAATTTATTTATCATCTTCTTGTCCTTGATGATGAGATGTCAAACTTTTGTGACATCTGAATTCTGGGGTCTAGCAGATGTGAGTTTTTGACCTTATCAAAGGCTAATGACAGCTTTAAAAAAGGCGTAAAATAGATGTTCAATAAATGTGTTTGACTGATGGTGGTGTTTCTGGCTTACAGAAGTTAAAGCACATCCCATTTAAAAGAAAATTCTTGGGGCGCCTGGGTGGCTCAGTCGGTTGAGTGTCTGACTTCAGCTCAGGCCATGATCTCATGGCTCGTGAGTTGGAGTCCCGCATGAGGTTCTGTGTTGTCAGTGCAGTACCTGCTTTGGATCCTCTGTCTCCCTCTCTCTCAGCCCCCTACCCCACCACGCACATGCTCTCTCTGTCTCAAAAATAAATAAACATTTAAAAAAATAATAAAAGTAGAAGCTTGTTTAAAAAAAAAAAAGAAAATAGAATTCTTTGTTATATCTTTCCACAGGGAAGGAGGAAAAAGATCTCCTTTTCTTTCTCCTCTTCCTCCCCCTCCCCCTTCCAATCCATCTTCCTATCTTTCTTCTTCTCTTCCCCCTCCTCCTTCTTTCCTCTTCCTTCTTTTTTTTCTTCTTCTTTGTTTTCTTAGCTTGGGAAAGATTATTCTTGCAGCCCTGGTTCATTTATTTTTAATCTCCATCCCAATAGGTAGTTCTGGAATCTCCCCTGGTTACATGTTCATTTTCCACTGGATACTACCCACATATCTACCTTTCATCCACTAAGGAAATGGAGATTGAACTTATTTCTTTTTTCCCCATCATTTTCTGCCATGGGTAGCACCAATAAATCGCTTAAGGTTTCAGTGTTGCTGTTGCATACACTTGTGTTAGTGACCAAAACAGAAAACACACCACCTTCCCAATGCCTTCACCCCCAGGCGTTCTGCAGAAATATTGCACAGGCAAAGAAAGAGCTGCCTGAGCTCATGACAGTACTTTCCAATCTGAGAGAGCATAGGGCTTCAAAAATGGATACCTTAAACAGACAGGTGTTTAGTTATTGGTAATGTGATAAGGACGACTATACTCTAATACTGGACCAAAATAAACTTCATGGTTTATAAATGAGGTCAGATCAGTTATAATTTTTGTGGCCATGTAGAATCATCACCTGGGCTAATTTTCTATACAGGCTCCACAAAACCATTTAGTGTGATGTTTGGCTGCCTGTTTGCAATGTTAGGGAGGTGCTGATATCTCTCTTTACACAGTGAAGCAAAGAAACTATTACTCTTTTCACCAGATGTCCATTTTTTAAAAAAACCTGGGTAGAAATTTAAATTACACTCTGTAACAATTTAAAACTTACTCTGTTCTATAAGGGAACAGCATATATTTCTGGTGCAGTCTTCTACAGATTCAAAAGCAGCAGTGGTGGCTCTAAAGGAGCCCTAATGGACTATTGGATAATAGGCATGTATGTTTTATTAACTGCCTAAACAAGCATTAACATTGTAGATTTCACTGCAGGCTATATACAGCCCTTCCTTCAGCACTCCAGACATGGGGCCAATTATTAATTCTTTCACAAAGTAATTTACCCAGGAAGGAACATGTTAAAAAGTGATTCTTATGCCAACATTTCAGTCTTTCTGAAGATGTTTCCCATTTAGACTAATGGAAATTTGGCATGAGTTACAGGAAGGCCCTGGACAGCAGTGGTATATAATCAGAAAGTTTGTCATTTATTAATTTTACAATTGTTATTCACTTAAAGCAGAAACTAGGTAACACATTATACTTACAGAAACTTATTTTCTCATTCTTTGTGGCCATTCAGTAGGTTAGCTAATAACACCATCGCCATTTCACAATAGAGAGACAAACAGACAGGAATGAGATAGAAGTGAAGCCTGAGTTCTTCTGATGATTTAATATTTGCTTTTATTAATTTATTTTTATATATTTTTAAAAGTTTATTTTGCAAGAATGAATGAGAGAGCGGGGAAGGGGAGAAGTAGAGAATCCCAAGCAGGCTTCGCATAGTCAGCGTGGAGCCCGACGCCTGGCTCAAACCCACAAATCGTGAGATCGTGACTTGAGCCAAAACCAGGAGTTGGACACTTAACCAGCTGAACCACCCAGGCACCCCTAATATTTGCTTTTAAGGGTCGATCTTCTGAACAAATAAACAAACAAAAATAATTAATGAAGACCTACTGTGTGGCATCTTGATTGGTGCCTTCATTTTGTATTCAAATATTCAATCTTTTTTCATTGAAAAATAGTGTTTCTGTCTTTTTATTATTACAAGGACAATACAGATTTCAAGCAAAAAAAAAAAAAAAGCAGAAGAAAGAAAAGAAAAAATCAAATAGGAAAAAACATCTGTAATCTCTCTTTTCAGCCACAGCAAACCTCTTAGTATGTACCTCCTTCTGGTCTCTTTTTTCTTTTCATTGTATAATCGTTCTATACTTTTACTTGAATGGGATCACGATACACATACTGTCCTGTAAATTGCTTTTCTCACTTTAAAAAGTCATGGATATGTTTCATGAGAGGACATAGATTTTGCTTTATTGTTAAATGATTCATGTGCATTATTGTTTTAATCAAGTAATCTGGAGAAAGTAAATCTGGAGAAAAAATATTATGCTACATAGAAATGATGAGTGAACATATTAATACTAAGTGAACATAATTCTAGATATTCTTCCTATATAAATAGTTTTCATCATTCTCTTCAAAATTATTGTCCTATGTAGTTTAGGTAACCAGCTCTCTGTAAATTATTACTTTGTCACAGCTTTTGTTATTACCACGTGCAAATATATTTCATTGTGCATTTGTCTAATAATTTCTGTAGGTTAAATTTCTAGGAGTAAAATTACTGGATCAAATTTTAATATATAATGCCAGATGGCCTTCAAAAAAGGCAACTTTTTTTTTATTTTTTTAAAATGTGTATTTATTTTTGAGACAGAGAGAGACAGAGCATGAGCAGGGGAGGGGCAGAGAGAGAGGGAGATACAGAATCTGAAGCAGGCTCCAGGCTCTGAGCTGTCAGCACAAAGCCTGACGTGGGGCTCGAACTCTCAGACTGTGAGATCATGACCTGAGTTGAAGTCAGATGCTTACCGGACTGAGCCACCCAGGAGCCCCAAAAGGCAATTTTTTTTAATCTTAGTGTTGCCAATTTATATTTCTCTAGTTCTCAATGAATCTGAGCATCTTTTCATGTGCTTATAGGTCATTTGTACTTCTTTTGTGACTTGCCTATTCATGTTTTTCTGTCATAGTGTTCATCTTTTTCTTAAATAGTTGATCCGTAAGAGATCTTTGTGTAGTTAGGAAAATCTTTGCCAAGTATGGTTCAGTTATTTTCTTATTTGCTGTTTGTCTTTCAACTTTGTTAATGTCACCTGCATCATAAAACAGTTTAGACATTGTATGTTATCAAGTCTTTCCCATAGTTTCCTTTATGGATTTTGACACTGGTCATACCATTCAAGTATTATTTTAAAATTGTGTCTTATATACTCTTATTTTTTTTTAAATATAATTTATTGTCAAGTTGGCTTACATACAACACCCAATGCTCATCCCAACAAGAGCCCTCCTCAATGCCTATCACCCATTTTCCCCTCTCCCCCACCCCCCACTCACCCTCAGTTTGTTCTCTGTATTTAAGAGTCTCTTGTGGTTTGCCTCCCTCCCTCTCTGTTTGTAACTTTTTCCCCCTTCCGTACCCCCATGGACTTCTGTTAAGTTTCTCAAGATCCACATATGGGTAAAAACATATGATATCTGTCCTTCTTTGACCGACTTATTTTACTCAGCATAATACCTTCCAGTTCCATCCACGTTGCTGCAAATGGCATGATTTTATTCTTTCTCATTGCCAAGTTACTCTTATTTTTAAAAAATGTTTATTTAATTTTGAAAGAGAGAGCAAAAGTGGGTGAGGGGCAGAGAAAGAGGGGGACTGAGGATCTGAAGCAGGCCCCATGCTGACAGCAGAGAGCCCAATATAGGACTTGAACTCGCAAGCCACGAGATCATGACCTGAGCCAAAATCAGATGCTTAACTAACTGAGCCAACGAGGTGCCTCATACACTCTTTTTTTTTAACACTTAAAATAGTTAAAATAAGATACTTAAAATAATTATAACAATATTATATAATTAATTTTTATATATGGTTTGAGAAATATATATGGTTTATATGTATTTTATATATGACCAAACATTTTTCCAATTCATTCTACCATTTGCCTCTAACTTACTGATCTCAAATACCACTTTTCCCATAGAGTAAATTCCTTCACATTCAGTAGCTTTTTTCTAGATTATTCTACTTCAGGGAGCTATCTCCTATTCCTGTATTGGTGCCTTACCATATCAATTACTGCAGCTTTAGAGTGTGTTTTACTGTGTGGAGGGAGAATTTTTACACGATTATTTTTCTTTTGAAGAAACTTCCTTGACTATTACCATCTATTTGTCTTCTATATGAATTTTGGAAACAATTATTTAAGAAGCTAGAAAAAAAATTCTTTGATATTGCTGACTGATCTGAAGAAGCTAAAGGATTTATAAATTTAAGCATGATTCTTATGGGTCGAAATTCATATAAAATCTGGATACTCTGTTTCAATAAAAGCTCGAGAATTCTGTAAGGTTCTTGATGTAAAATTAATTTAATGAGTATTTATATGCCTGGCATAGTGTTCTCTTTAATTGTGAGTTTTCTACCATAAATTGGTGTCAATAAGATTTGTGACATCAGAATGCACAAGTTTGTGTTATGTTTTGTAATGTTGCATCTGAAATGAGAGCAAAATAATTCATAAAGTTTTCTGTCGTTCTCTTACCATGTAACCATATTGGTTCCCATGCTTTGGGGTATTGTCTGACTCAGAGAACACCCACTAAATGAATATAATGAGTAGCTGCAAGAAGAATTAGATAGGATTCTGCCCTGAATGCCTTTATATCACAACCAGCAGGGAAAAAAAATGGAAGCTCAAAATGTTTGCTTCAACATAACAGCCCTGGTGGTGAGCCCTTGGTGCGCCTCAGCCTCTAAACAAGTTCGGGATTCAGTTTATCAACTGTCAATAGGCAAATGCATGTTTTTCTTTTCCCATGATCTGATTAAAGTTGTGGTCTCTTGTAATTCATGGCATTCCATTGTATTTATTTCTGCCGGAATTTTCAGGCTGAATTACTGTAACTAATATACCACTAAGCCTGTACTGCAAAGTCCCTGACCTTTTGAGTCTTCCTTTTTAGCAGAAAATTGGCATAAGAAATTTCAACACAATAAACGCTTTAATTTTTTTCTTAATCTTGATCCAGAATCCATATGGTTCAATTTAATTATGTCAGAGGCTCTTTGCCACCAGTATCAGTTTGGATTGAGAGGTTTGGAAGATTGTGGTGATAGGGGAAAGAGAGATGAGATAATTCTATTTGCAGCAGATTATTAAGGGGAAAACAAAAATATGAAATGTGCAGTCCTTGGGTCTTTCCTAACGTAATTTGTGCCCGCAGTTCAATTTGAGTACATGAATTTGCTGACCTCCCGAACCATGTGATTTGAGAATTTTCTAAATCTTTCATATGTGATCGAAGAATCTTTGTGCCCATTCATCAATAATAAAATAATGGACTATTTGTATTCATGGTCCTTCAGTGTAGAATTGGGGGTCAGCAAACTTGCTGTAAAGGGCCAGATAGTAAATTACTTTAGGTTCTGTGCATAGCATATGGTCTCTGTCACTGGTGTTGCTTCTTGTTGCTTTTGTTTTGTTTTGTTTTGTTTTTACAAGCTCTTTAGAAATGTAAAAACCATTCTTAGCTTGCAGACTGTTCAAAAACAGGCCATGGGCTGGATCTGGCCCACTGGGCTTATTTTGTCAACCCCTTTATGGAATCACTGGAAGATAAAGTCACACATAAATCATGGGGCTGTGAGATGCTACTGCTGATAATTACAATAATACCTTCCATTTTCACTCTGCCTTATAGTGTATCCAGCATATCCTTGAACATTGTCCCATTTGATCCTCAAAATAACACTTATGGCAGACATCATTATTCCTATATTAGAGAAGAGAAAACAAGCTCAGAGAAGTACTGACTTGCCCAAAACTACACAGATGATAAGGGGGAAAGCCAGGAATGAATGCATCTTGTGATTCAAGTTTGTTGCTCTTTCTATTAAATTCAAATTGAGTCAGAGAAAGCATTGGTAGAAAGAAAAGATTTCGCAGATTGAGAAAGCGCCTAGCTCATGATTTTAATATGTCTGTCCTCCAGGGCAGCTGGGACTCTCAGATGTGATGTGAACAAAACCCAAGCACGTACGCCCCCCACTTCTTCCACAGTGCAGTGGCTCTAAGGGTTAGATAAATTACCACATCAACTTGCAGCCAACCCAGGATTTTCAAAAATCTCCTGTTTGCTCATAATTCCCACCTCCACTGATAAAAATGATGTGATGTGTGCCTTATTAATGCTTTAAAAGGCTGCGCAAGGAAGTGACAGTTTAGCTCCCAGGAACATACTCCAAGATCCTATAGTTGGATTGAGGAAGTAGAGAGAACAGCTGTTCGTTTCATCAGCCAGCCAACAGGAGTCCAAGCAATGAGATATAACAGAATTGTTTGGAAAGACACGTTAACTCAACTTGTGTGGCCCAGAGGCTAATCAGAGTCTACATCATAAAGACTAGGCAAAGGTACATATGGGATTCATTCCTGCATTTTTATGGGTTAGAGACATGAACTGTGTATCCTGTTACCAGCAGAATAACACTAGTATGGGAACGATAAGGTCCAAGAAACACAATAACTTTATGGATTATTGTGATATCTTTTTCACTAAACATCATAGGCTAGAGTTGTTCAGTGATATTTCTTGATTTGTATTTTTATTTGCTGTTTCCTATATTTAAAAGTGCCCATCTGTAAGAAGCCTGTCACTCTGTTACACTTACTAAATGAGCACCACCAGAGTGCTGTGACCACTTGTGGGTTCTGCAACTTGAAAATGTGGAAACGTTGGAGAAGGTTCAGAAAAGTCTATGAAAAGTGAAAGTACTGGAAAAATAAAGCCTGAGAGGCAAGATTAAAGGGATTTATTTTTGCAAAGGTTTAAAGATACTTAAGAGTGACATACTGTGATTAGTGATCACATTGAAGTTTTCATAGAGTGGATACAGAGTTATCGTTTTCTCTTTCTATTCAGAACAAGAGTGGCAAGAACTGAATCTAGAACTTGATTTACAATCTGTGGATTCCAGTTCTGGGTGGGAAGGACAGAGAGGGAGGTTGGCACTGAATTATTTAAAGGGATCTTTATGGGGTGCCTGGGTGGCTCAGTTGGTTAAGTGTATGACTTTGGCTGAGGTCATGATCTCGTGGTTCATGAGTTCAAGCCCCGTGTCAGGCTCTGTGCTGAACAGCTCAGAACCTCGAGCCTGTTTTGGATTCTGTGTCTTCCTCTCTCTCTCTCTCTCTCTCTCTCTCTCTCAAAAGCAAATAAACAAACACTGAAAACTAAATAAAGGATCTTCAAATATATTTTATCAAATACTAAATGTAAAAAGTATAACAATAGTTTCTTTCTGGTGTGATGTTTGCCATTAAAAGGGGGCCTTTTGTATTTGAAAAGGCTGGAAACCACTGATTTTGATTATAGCATTGGGATGTGAGTGTAGTATAAAGATGAATTTCCTAGCAATAAGAATTATTAACTGACAAGCACTGAAATGTACTTTGCTACACCAATGAAATAATTGAGACTAGTATCATTTCAAGGTAACACAGGAATTTGTTCATGTATTTATTCCACAGTTATTCACTGAGCATCATCCACATATCAATGCCTCAAGCACTCTGCTAAGCCTGGAGCTACAAAAAGGGCCAAGACACATACAGTCTCTGGAATCGTGTCACTCACCGTCTTTCAGTGACTAGAAATGCAATATATTAACCCATGCCCAGCACGTGGGATCACTTTCATTCCTATAATTCTATTATCTTCCATATAAATGCAAGGGTAACAGATTTTGAAAAGGATAAGTAAATATTTACTCATGAGGCTCATTTCTGCACTCAACATGAACTTGTAACCAATAATGAATAAAGGAGCCTACTTTAAAAATCCTAATTTTTTTCTCCCATTTGTGGAACAGCTAAGGAATATTCATTTTCTCTGCACAAGTGTCACATAAATGCTTCCTGTAGTCGAAAGTTACCTCCTCTCCCTCCTTCTGTTTGTTTCTTCTCCAGGGTAAAAGTGGAGATGGTTGTAGTTTTTTAGCAGTAAATTGGCCTCATTCCATAAGATGATGATTTAATCTCCAATTACTCATTGAGCTTTCAGTTCACTTAGAAGTCTTTATGATGATAAACTTTCTTTAAAGAACATCATAAATTTATATCCTAATGGACTTGCTACATGAAGTCTATGATTACAGTGTAAATAAGAGATATTCACCTCTTTCATTTAAGGGCTGGATGCTAGTAGTACAATCTTTTCTGAAAGCTTATCCTTCTTCCTGTTCCTTTTTGCTCCACTTAGCATTACCTTTAATGTTGCAGATGGTACAAGGAAGAGATGAGATCTGTCATCTCTTCTCCAGAAGTCTTAGGAACAATGCTTTTCTCATTAGCTCATTAATTGACAGTTCTTAAAATGCCTTCTTATATACACTTAAATCTACAGAAACATCTAGACTTTATTCTAAATCTCTGTCTCTTATAGTGGATCATGTTTACTGAGCACTTAAACATGAGCCAGACACTGTTCCAAACACTTTACATGTATTAGCTCATTTTATCATTGTAACAACTTTAAGATAGGTACTATTTTTGTTATCCTCACAATACAAATGAGGAAACTGAGGGTCAGAGAGGTAAGTAACCAATCAAAAGTCACACTGGTAAAGCTAAGGTGTGAGCCTTACTCACATACCCTGCACCGTTTCTCAAGAAGGAAATGATTGGAGTTTTTTTCTAACTTGGACACAATATATAATGCCTAGTGTGTATATTCAACAATGAAGTACTCTACAGCAGTGAAAAAATGAATGAACTACAGTTAGCTGTATCAGCATAGGTGAATGTCACAAACTTAATGTGGAGTTAGAAAAACAAATACACAATGATTCAGCATATACAAAGTTCAAAACTATGCAAACAAAACAATATAATGTTTAGGGACATACCTATATGATAAAACTTAAAGGAATTCTATTCACAAAATTCAGGATTGGGTTGTCATGAGGTGAGAGAGGAATGCAATTTGGGAAAGTTACACAGGGATTTCAAAGCCTTGGTAGTGGATATATGGGTATTTTTATTTATTATGATTTTAGCCATTTATATATTTGTATATGCATTATTTTCATAATTACACATTTTAAGGAAATGGTATTGTACAAAGGCAAGGAAATAATTTATTACAAAACAGATTTCTCCAAGATTTCAATCTAACATCCTGTATATAAGTAACACTTCCTTAGAATTTTTATATACTCCAATGACTTTTAGTCATTGTTAAGAGCTGAAAAATCTTTTGACTTATAAAAGAACAAATTATGCCTAATGTGTCATAATTGAGGATATACTCTCTGGTGTTCATGTTCTTTGAAAGTTGCTTATCAGCATACGAAAAATATGGTGACTATTAATAAACCTGTATGAATCATCATCACTCATCATTTTTAGTGCCGTTAGATACTAGCATGTACTGGGTAACACTAGTATTCTGCCATCCTTAGGAAGGATAAGCATTATTGTGTCATTCTTTGTGGTACCTATCCTGAATCAGGGCAGAGATGTTTGCTTTTAACTGATAGGTTAGGGATCATGGCAACTGATCCATGATATCAACTTCAGTCACTCATGCTGTCCCTTCTGGTTTTGGCTGATGTACTTCTGACCAAACTATCACCTTTGCCTCACTTGTTTTCCAGATATTCCTGTGATCTTGGCTGGTTGTTTTTCTTTTCTTGATTTTGAATTTTTATATTCCAGGCAATGAACTCAGGTTGGTTTCCTTTTTTTTCATGGATGCTTACTTTGCTCTGTAAAAAGAATTTGGTAAATTCTAATACTATATTCCAAACTGCCATTTTACTTTATCTACAGATGTGACAAAATTTTGTCATTTACTGGGGATTTCTGGGAAGCAAACTGAGCAACATAAGATGGGAATAGATTGGCTCTAGCAGGTAAGCTAGTTCAAGGACTTGGCTATTGACATGGCTAGCATCATAACCATTAGTATTATTTAATTGGATTTTTTAAAAGTCTTTTGTTACTGAAAAGCAACTATAAATATTACAGAAATATTTATTATGGAAAATTAAGGTCACAGAAAAACACAAATTACCTATAATTAATTCTATCAGCTGTGTTAAAATTTTGTATCATATACTTCCAGTCTTTTTCTTGTCTTCCATGTTAATAAGGGGTTAGATATAAAAATTATATCCATCTACTGATAAAAACAAAAGAACACAAGTAGTAGTATAATCCTATACAAGTAGGTTTGCACTGTATGTAAGATACCCTAGCTCTTCTGGACGTCTAAAGTCCTTTTCAGTACCCAAGACAAGAACAGTTTTAAATGCCATTAATTTGTGACTGTTACTTCTCAAGCATGAGTATAAATTCAATAGACTTCAACTAATAATAGTGATCTAATCTTGCAATTGCTATTCTTATGTTCATAGCTGAGACCTGAATTCTCCACATGCTACCAATCTGCATGCATAGGTGACCTGACCCCAAGATATGCGAGCACCCAGTGGCCTTTCCTAGAGCCCACTATACTTGCCCCCACCTCTGAATTTCAGCCCCTCCCACTCTTTCTCTATTGACTATTTTCATGCTTGGAGATAAGACAAGACTTGGAGGCAGAAAAGATAAAAAAGTGTAATTTTTAATACTTTTTCCATTACTCTCAAAAGTCCAATCCTGAAATCATCAGGGTTGAGGGACACTGAGAAGCAGAAATTAGTTTATTCAATCAGTCCATCTCAGTCAGTGAGTATTTTTATTAAACACCTTCTGGTAAGATTCTGGGCCTTGATAGCCATCTATTGTACTAGGTGCTGAGAGGAGCACAGAAGGTAGATTGAACGTGATTCCTGCTAAAAGATATATAATTTAACTGGAGAAGCAATAGTAAATAAGTTCTATAATTAAAAACAATATATACAGGGGCACCTGGGTGGCTCAGTTGGTTAAGCATCCAACTCTTGATTTCAGCTCAGGTCATGATCTCACAGTTTGTGAGATCTGGCTCTGTGCTGATGGTGTCGAACCTGCTTGGGATTCTCTCTCTCCCACTCTTTCTCTGCTCCTCCATATCCCGACCCTCGCACACATGCACACTCCTTGTCTCTCTCTCTCTCAAAATAAATAAACTTAAAAAAGCCCGGTACATGCAGTGTACAATTACTTAATGTGTGTAGTGCAGATAATAAATGTTATAGAAGTTCAACATCAGCCTTTATCTTAAAAGCATTTTTTTTTCTTTAAAAATTCTATGGATCCTATAGGTTTTTTGTTCTGAACCATTCAAGAATTAACCAGGGTTCAAATTTTAAGATACTCACTGTATTTGAACAAAATAACATCATATTATTTAAAGTAACACTGTATTGGGGCACCTCGCTGGCTCAGTCAGTGGAGCATGGGACTCTTGATCTTGGAGTCATGAGTTCAAGCCCCACATTGGGCATAGAGTTTACTTAACAAAAATTAACTTCGTATTTTTTTTTTTTTGATAAACAAAATGTGGTATATTTACTTAATGCATTCCAAGGTCAATGAAAATGAACTGTAGTTACATCTAACAGTGTGGATAAATCTGAAAATCATAGCTTTGAGTAAGAAGGAACACTTGTGAGGTACTACCAGGTATTATATATACACAGTATAGAAACATGCAATAACTGAAATATTTGTTAGAGATATATAAAGATTGAAAAGCCTAGGAATGGTAAACATAAAACCAGAAGAGTAGTTATCCTTGGGAGGAAGAGAGTGACACTCAGAGGAGTGCCCAGACTTATGTATGATAATGCTTTATTTCCTAATGTAGTGGTGGGTATAGGTGCTCATTTTTATATGTATTTATTATGTGTTATATTCTTTTGTATTCATGAAAGACCTTATGATAACTTTTGTTGTGGTAAAATACATACAAACCAAAATTTAGCATTTTAACCATTTTTAAAGTGTACAATTCAGTGGTTTTACGTACATTCACATTGTTGCATGACTATCTGCCACTATCCATGTCCAGAAGTTTTTTTTAGTAGTTTATTTTTTAGAGCAGCTTTAGGTTCACAACAAAATTCAGTAGAAGATACAGAGCTATCTCTATACTTCTTTGCCCCACACATGTAAAACTCCCCCCATTATCAACAACCCCTACCAAAATAGTACATTTGTTGTCATTGATGAACCTACATTGACACAATATTATTACCCAGAGTCCATGGTTTACATTAGGGTTCACTCTTGGTGTTGTACAAATTATGTAATGACCTGTGTCCACCATGATAGTATTACAGAGAGAAGATGGACTGTCCTAAAAATTCTCTGCATTCTGCCTGTAACACAATGTTTTAAACAAATGTTTATCAAATCAAATCCAACAACGTATAAAGTGGATAATGCCGTGACCATGTGGAGTTAATCTCAAGAGTGCCAGGTTGGTGTGACATTTGAAAAGCAAACAAACTGTAAAAGAATAATTATACGATCATCTCAATAAGTGCAGAAAGAGAATTGACAAAATCCAACACCTATTTCTGATCAAGACTCTCAGAAAACTAGAAATAGGAAGGAACTTCTTCAACCTGATAAAGGACATCTTTGAAAAACCTATAACTAGCATCATTCTCAATGGTGAAAGACTGAAAACCTCCGTAAAATCAGGAAGAAGACAAGCATGCTCACTGTCACCACCTCTGTTCAACATGGTGCTGGAGATTCCAGCCAGTGCACTCAAACAAAAAGAAAAAGCAGACAGCCATGTTAGAAAGGAAGAATTAAAACTGTCTTTATTCCACAGACTACATATTCATATATGAAGAAAATTTAATGCAATCTACAAAGAGCTAGGATAAGTGAATTAATCAAGGTGGGTGGCTACAAGATTAATATATAAAAATCAACTGTATTTGTATACATTAGCAACAATCAATCAGAAATTGAAATTAAAAAGTAATACTATTTATAATAACCTCAAAAATATGAAATACTTAGAAACAAATTTGGCAACAGATTTGAAAGACCTGTGTACTGAAACTGTATAACATTACTGAGAGAAGTTAAAGAGAATCTAAGTAAATGAAGAGATAAACCTTGTTCATAAGTCAGAGGACTCAATACTGGTATAACAATAAATAGATCAATAGAACAGAATAGAGTCCAGAAATAGACGCATACATTCATGAACAACTGATATTTTACCACAGTGCAAAGGCAATTCAGTAGAGAAAATAAAGGTGTTTTCTTTTTCAACAAATCATACTGGAACAAATGAAAATTCATATGCAAAATAGTGAACTTACATCCATACTTATATACAAAATTTAACTCGAAACTTAAAATTATAAAACTTCTAGAAAAAAAATCATAGAAGAAAATATTTGTGCCCTTGAATTAGACAAAGATTTCTTAGGTAGAACATGGTACTCTCAAAACTAAATAATATGGGAAAAAAACTATTTTTAAAAAATGGGCAAAAGTATTAAACAGCCACCTTACCAAAAAAAATATATGGATGGCAAATAATCATGTAAAAAGATGCTCATCATTAGCCATTAGGGATATGCAAATTAAAACCAGAATGAGAAAAGTCCTCAACAAAATATTAGCAAACTGAATCCAATAATACATTAAAAAAAATCATTCAACACAGTCAAGTGGGATTTATTTCTGGGATACAAGGGTGGTTCAGTATTCGCAAATCAATTAACTGATATATCACATCAACAAAAGAAAGGATAAACACCATATGATCATTTCAATAGATGTAGGAAAAGCATTTGACAAAGTATAACATCCATTCATGATAAAAACCCTCAACATAGTATGTTTAGAGGGAACATACCTCAACATAATAAAAGCCATATATGATAAACTCACAGTGAACATCATAGTCAGTGGTGTAAAACTGAAATATTTTCCTCTAAAATCAGGAACAAAACATGCATTTTCACTCTCACCAGTTTTATTCAACATAGTACTGGAAGTCCTAGCCATAACAATCAGACAACAAAAAGAAACAAAAGGCATCCAAATCAGCAAGGATGAAGTAAAACTTTCACTATTTTCAGATGATATGATGCTATGTATAGAAAACCCTAAAGACTCCACCAAAAAACTACTAGAACTGATAAATGAATTCAGTAAAATTCAGTAAATAAATAAACTGATAAATGAATTCAGTAAAATGTATTTAGTAAAATACAAAATCAATATACACAAATCCATTGCATTTTAATACACTAATAATGAAGTAACAGGAAGAGAAATTAAGAAAACAATCCATTTACAATTGCACCAAAAATAATAAGGTACCTAGGAATAAACCTAACCAAAGAGGTGAAAGACCTGTACTCTGAAAACTATAAGGTGCTGAGGAAAGAAATTTGAGATGACACAATGTAATGAAAGACATTCCATGCTCATGAATTGGCAGAACAAATATTGTTAAAATGTCTATACTACCTGAAGTGATTTACACATTTAATGCAATCCTGACGAAAATACCAACAGCAATTTTCACAGGTCTAGAGCAAACGATTCTAAAATTTGTATGGAACCACAAAAGACCCCAAATAGCCAAAGCAGTCTTGAAAAAGAAGAACAAAACTGGAGGTATCCCAATCCCAGATTTCAAGATCTACTACAAAGTTGCAGTAATCAGAACAGTATGGCACTGGCACAAAAATTGACACAGATCAATGGAGCAGAATAGAAAGCCAGAAATGAATCCTCAGTTGTATGGTCAATTAATCTTCAACAAAAGAGGTAAGAATATCCAATGGAGAAAGACAGTCTCTTCAACAAATGGTGTTGGGAAAACTGGACAGCAACATGCAAAAGAATGAAACTGGATCACTTTCTTACACCATACACGAAAATAAACTCAAAATGGATTAAGGACCTACCTATACGTGAGACCTGAAACCATAAAAATACTTAAAAAAAAAAAAAAGAAGAACATGGGTAGTAATTTCTCTGACATTGGCCTTAGCAACATTTCTCTAGATATATCTCCTGAGGCAAGGGAAACAAAAGCAAAAACAAACTAGTGAGACTACATCAAAATAAAAAGCTTCTGCACAGCAAAGGAAACAATCAACAAAACTAAAAGACAGCCTATTGAATTGAAGAAGATATTTACAAATGACATATCTGATAAGGAGTTAGTATCCAAAATATATAAAGAACTACAACTCAACACACACACAAAACAAACAAACAAACAAACAAACAAACAAAAAAACGAAAGAAAGAAAGAAAGAAAGAAAGAAAGAACAATTAAAAAATGGGCCAAAGACATAAGCAGATATTTCTCCAAAGAAGACCTGTCAGATCTGTCAGAATGTCTAAAATCAACAACACAAGAAATGGCAAGTGCTGGTGAGGATGTGGAGAAAAAGGAACCCTCTTGCACTGTTGGGGGGGATTCAAACTATTGTAGCCACTCTGGAAAACAGTGTGAAGTTTCCTGAAAAAATTAAAAACAGAATTACCATATGATGCAGTAATTCCACTACTGTGTATTTACTCAAAGAATACCAAAATACGAATTCAAAAGATATATGTACCCTTATGTTAATTGAGGCATTGTTTACAATAGCTAAGATATGCAAGCAACCTAAGATATGCAACCCCCCCCTACACACACACAATGGAATATTACTTAGCCATGGAAAGGAATGAAATCTTGCCACTTGCAGCAACATGGGTGGATCTAGAAGGTATAATGCCAAGTGAAATAAGTCAGTCAGAGAAAGACAAATACCATGTGATTTTACTCCTATGTGGAATTTAAGAAACAAAACAAATGAACAAAGAAAACAAGAGACAAACCAAAAAACACTTTTTTAACTATAGAAAACAAACTGATGGTAGAGGAGGTGGATGGGTGAGGATGGGCATAATACACGAAGAGGACTAAGAGTACACTTGTGATGAGCACTGAGTCATATATAGAATTATTGAATCACATACTGCACACCTGAAACTAATGTAACACTGAATGGTAAGTCCTGGAATTAAAAAAAAGCAAACCAGAATGGGAGGTCACTTTATGCCTATAAAATGTCTAAAATTGAAGAGACTGACCATACCAAATACTGATGAGGATGAGAAGCAACTTGAACTCTCATAGATTGAAGTGGGAATAGAAGATGGTGCAACCACTTTGGAACATAGTTTGCCAGTTTCTTAATAAGGAAATATGAATCAGCTATGACATTCCTAAGTATTTACCCCAAAGAAAAGAATATTTATATCTACACAATGACTTGCACATGGATGTCTAGAGCAGCTTTATTTATAATAGCCAAAATCTGGACACAATCCAAATGTCCAACAACAGGAGAATGGATACACAAATTGTGATATATCCATACAATGGAATAGCAATAAAAAGGGATAAGCTATCAATACATGCAATAACACGAATGTATCTCAAAATATGCTGAATGAATGAAACCAGAAAAAGAGTATATTACTATGTGATTCCATTTAAGTAAAGCTGTAGAAAATGCAAACTAAACTATAGTGATGGCTGGTAAATTGTTACCTAGGGCAGAGGGTAGGGAGGGATGCAAGGGAGGAATTACATAGGAAGGAGCACAAGAAAATTTGGGGGGAGTTATGGCTATGCTCACTATCTTTATTGTAATTGTGGTGGTTTCGTTAGAGTGTGTTTATATGTATATATATATATATATATATATATATATATATATATCATATCATGTATCTATCACATATATATCAATAGTTATGAAAGTATGCAATTTAAATGCATGCAGTTTTTTGCATGTCAGTTATATGCCAATAAAACTGCTACAATTGGTATAGTTTCTGTGAGTTTGTGCCATTAATGATTCCACTTAACCAAAGTCTCCAATTATGTGTAAAATGCTCACATTTTCATCCCAATGACGCTTACCGTAATTGGAAAATTGGAAATTCATTAACTGCATTGTGAATTATTTTTAAGTACGGAGTACAAAATGAACAATTATTTATTAAAATAATGCCCTTAAAAACAACTATGAAATTTTATATAGCCAGACTGTAAAAATATAATAGGAATAGCATTTATGCGAAATACAAACTGGAATATGAAATGAAAAGTATGTACCTGTCCAAACAAAAATGTACATTGAGGCTCTGTATAAAATCCTGAAGGGATATTTTTTCCTGGTGTGGTTCTAACCCTATGATGAAAAATATCTTTTCCTAAAGTGTATAATTACCCTCTGTCACTCTTAAATCTCTTCTGGTGTCTAAGCTTGCTTAATAATGGTGAACAGATGAGCAGAAATTAAAAATAAAGGCCTTCTACCAATTTAGCACCCCTCACATAATGTACCTATAATGATAGTTTGATTGCCGGTGCCCATTATTTTGTTGCTGCCTCTTTTTTTTTCTATTACTGCACCAGAGCCCTGAGTTTCAAAAAGAATGCAGCATCCTGTTCTATAAAACCAGAGCAATTTACATGAACACCAGCTTTAGCCTGTATTAGAAAGATGCATAGAACAAAACAGAAAACATAATGTAATGCCACGTGGACCATTTAATGTCAGTTGCACTCTTCACCTAAATATCACGTTACATTTTGGTTAATTTATTTTCCAAAAAGAAAAAGTAAAAAGCATAATTTTTTTGCAGTAGAATAGGGAAGAAAATTGAAGTGTTTATGGATATTAAAATGAATTAGAAAAATCTGTTGAAATGAGGCTCACAAGTATCCTTCTATGGTCCCCTCAATGTGTATGGAGCTGTGGGGGAAAAAAAAGTTAAATGTAAAACCAAAAGAGATATAATTCAGCTTTGACATAGAGTAGAAGAGTCTCGAAATACAGTTAAAATTTTTATTCTTTTTTGAGTCTGAGAAATTCTTGCTTTAAAACTGTTACCTTTAATTGCACATATCCAATCACTTATGGCATCTTATTCATATTTATGTTTTGCCCAGGATTCTATATGATCATAATACCTGCTAGTCAACATTCAGGAGAAAAGGCTTCATGGCGTACAGTTAACTAATTAGTAAAAATGATAAGTTGGATTTTTTTAAATGGTTGCGATGACCTCCCTCACTTTTTAAAACTAAATTGGTCAGTTGAAAGGTTGACAGAACCTTCGATTCCAGTGCCTCAGTTCCTGTTGGGAGAACATTCCTCTCTGGAACAACATGTTCCTAGCTGCAGTGTGGGAAGGACTTTAAGGCTTTGGGGTATACTGTGTACCGGCAGCAGATGTGGATGAGGGAGTGAGGAGGCCGGTGACTTGACTTAATTAAAATTCAGCATATTCAAAGTTCTGTGAGAAGATCTGTATGTAAATCCGCACTCACTAGTAGACACAGCGTCTTAGTGCAGAGCTGAGGACTCAGTGATCGCTGGGTCTGCTTCGCAGCCCTGAAGGATGTAAACAGCTTGGGGTAATATTAGGGCCCTATCTAGCGCCAGGAAAAGATCTCCCTCTCCACCTATGAAATTGCCCCGGAGAATTGTGGACGGTTTTCAGTTACCTTAAAAACATCCCGTATAGGCCCTTCTTGTATGTGGACAAGCAGACTGTATGGATCATTTGTCTTTCCTTGTACGCTTATTCCTACCCTGCGCCACCTGTACAAGCAACCGTAGCACTCAGTGTGCATATCTGCAATCATTATAACCTTTTCCTCAGTCACTTCCTTGATTTTATAGCAACTTTTGCTCCCTTTTCCCCTTACATGTTCTGGGGCTTGGATAGGAATTTGAAACAATTCTTCTGGGCTGTTTTCGGAGACCAGTACTGTGTGGGGCCCTTGAGCTACTTCTCAGCGTGTGCCGGCAATTCTGAGGAGACGAAGCCCCCTCGGCCCTGCACCCCTGGCCATACGGGGAGGGGTGGGGAGGCCAGAGCACCATTTTACATAGGTTAAATGCCTCTGTGCACCGAGCCCTGTAGAGAACCAGCCCCGGACTTCCGAGTGAAACAAGGGCACATAGACGGGAGCTGGTGGGGGGTTGAGGAGAGCTGTTTATTTGGGAGGCCCAGCACGGGGTGGCGGGGGGGGGGGGGCAGCGCTGTCTCTATGGCTCTGAAGAGACCATCTTTAGGCTGCTAAGTGCTTCCCTGGTCTCTTTAGGACAGGTTCAATGTTAGCAAGCTGGAAATCATGCAGAAGAAAAACAGCAGAAAGGAAGAAGGCTCGGGGGAGTGCCTTGACTTGGCAAGCTGAGAGAGAGGACCAGCTCTCTCCTCCTTGGCTCAGTGACAACCAGTGGAGCATGCAGGCCCCTCAGCATGGATCTGCTGAGCGCCAGGTCTGGGGAGCCAGGTCTTGCCCAAGGAAAAGCGATGAGCACAGGATGAAATCCACCTGGAAATAACTCCCAACCTTAAATGTGGCCTCGTGCATCTGTCATAAACAGTAGGGGAGACATCAAGGATGGGCTGGACCTCAACCTTCTGAAACCAAATCGGACCACGTCCCATATTAATAGTTGGTCAGTGGCTGGGCTACGGGACTTCCTGTGGCTGGGTTGTATCTTGCTGTCTTCCTTTCTTCTCCTCCTTGGCATTCATAAACCCAGCAAAGATCAAGAAGGAACGAATAACCTGCTTTTCAGGTGCTGGGAGACAGGGACTGGCCAGGTTGTTGTCAGAGTTATGTCTTCCCGGCCCAGCGGGGAGCCGGCCTACATAGTGGGAAGGATGGTCGAGCTGACCTAATAAATATTTTCCATCCCTAACCTCAGTAATTATTTTCATGTGTCACAGCTCAGCAAGGAATGGTGAAAAATAAAGTTTCCCTGATTAGACAAGACCCGCAGATCACTGAGAGTAGAATCTGAAACTGTTCTCTGGGTTGCTCAAGACGTCACTGTCCCCGCGCTTCAGGGTGCCGATGTCTTCACCCCACCTCAGCTCAGTTACAGAAAGTAAGTGACTTTGTTTCTTTCCTGATTGCACTGCTACCCTTTGTCATTTCCCACCTTCCCCTGTGACCTACTCAAAAATTCGTCCTGGAGTGTTTCTCTGCTCCCTTCTCCCTCCAACATGTGAAAACATACCTATTTCACTCCGAGAATTTCAGATCTAATTCTGTTTGCAGCCACAGTACTTCTCTGTGGGGTGGGAAATGTGGTCAGATGAGTGGTAGGAAAATGCCTTTTGGAAAATTGTTTGATTTGCTACACTCTACTGAGTCCTAGTGGGAAGTCAGCATCCCCTTGCTATTTTGGAAATTTCTCGGAAATTATACGCAAAAAAATTTCAGCAAAACATTTTCCATCCTAATAAGTTTTCTAGATTGTCCCAAGGTAAGAAAAGAGGGGCCCAGGGAGAGGGGTCTGATGAAATGAGCCTCTCCTCCTCCCCGTGTGGGGCAAGGGAAAAGCCATCTGAAAGCAGAGATCCCAATTTAGAGAAGCTTTTGGCCCAGCTGAAGAACATGGTTAGCATAATAAGGCCTCATTTAAACTATCTGCATTTAATTTCAGTTCAGACCTCCTCATTAGAATTTAGTTGGCAAGGGGCTGTTGATAATCCCAGTTTGTTAGGAAGTCAAATGCAATAGGTAATCAAAAATCCAATGCTGCATTTGGCAGCGTCAAGAACACACCCAAACCACCCCCCCCCCCCGCCGCCCCGGCTCCTACCCGAAAAGCTTCCTTAATGCCTTTAGATTGGTTACCTCAAGTGTAATTATTGCTTTAACCCTTCTCACTTCTATTAGGATTAAAGATGAATTCTCTTTGGGGGATTATTGCTTAATGAGATCCAACATTGAAAGGATACAGGCTACCAGAGAAAAAAAATCTTTTCTAGAAATCTATTCTAATGTAGTTTCTATCAGACTGCCCAAGAATCTATCTGAGGAGGAAGCGGGATTCACCTCGGGGGGAACATTAGAGACTGCAATCTGCCTGTTATCCAGCTGACGCATGCAACAAGTTTGGTGGTTAAGTGTGCTCGTTCTGAGGCCACTATGCCCACGATAAAGCCATGAGAAATCTTAGGGACCTCTAGTGACATCCTTCCTCTTTTAGAAGAGAAAAATGAGGCCAAGAGAGAACGAGTGATTTGTTCAAATGCCTTAAGTGGAACTCAGGTGTGCTGATCTTGCCTCTAATGTCCCTTCTCAGAGCACTGGCTCAACTAGCAAAGCATCTCTCCGAAGTGTGGGCCACCTTTGTGTCTTTGCACAAGAGACTATCCTGTTTTATTGTATAAATTTTATTGATATATGACATAGCTGCACACAAAAATACACAAATCACAAGTTTGCACGCAGCGCATTTTCACAAAGAGATTGCACCTGTATAACCAAACATCCATGTCAAGAAACAAAACGTTTCCAAGCCCTCTTTCACCTTGGGCCCCTTCCAGTTATGATCGTACCAAGAGCAGCCACTGTTCTGACTTCCAACACCGTAAGTTCATTTTGCCTTGTTTTGAACTTTAGGTAAGATGGAACATACCGTGTGTACCCTTTGGTATCTAACTTCTTTCATTCAACATGTTCATGAAATTCATCTGTTGTGTTGTGTGTAATGACATTTTATTTAATTTTTTGGCATGTAGTATTTCATTGTATAGCTATTGAAATTTACGTATGCATTCTACTGTTGGTGGACATCTGAGTTACTTTCAGTTTGTATCTATTATACCACAAGGGAACATTTTGTATGTGGTTTTGGTGGGCATATGTACGCCTTACTGTTGGGAGTGTCATTGCTGAGTCAAGGAGTATGCGTAGTTCACCCTTAGTAGTAACTGCCCAGTGATTTTCCAAAGCGATTGTACCAATTTACACCTCTACCCCCAGTACATGAGAGTTCCACTTGTTCCGCATCCTGACAATACTTGCCACTAGTAATGCCTTTCTTAAGAAATGAATTTGGTAAATTTTCTTCCATTTGTAGAAGAGTTGGAGGGAGAGGAAAGAAGAGGGCTTTTGTCCCCAATTTCTTTTATGTTTTAGGAAAGAAGAGGGCTTTTGTCCCCAATTTCTTTTATGTTTTTAGTTGTCCCTGAGACTTCTCAGGTCCCATCCCCTACAGATTTTCCATTTGCCACAATTGCCAGGTAGATGACTACAGGAGTTTAATTTAGGGCCATTAGAGGGCAGTTCCTGGAAGGCTCCTTGGCCACACACTTGGCTAAAGTGTTGCAAGTGAAGATGATATATTGCTTCCTGAAGTCTGTGGCTATTCAAGTGTTCTCTAGTGAGAAACTGTTGTTAGTCAACACCATAGCTGACAGTTCAGGAACAACTTGATTGTTAAGACCCTGACTTTGATTCCAAAGAGATTCAGGAAAGATATCAAGATTAGGGATGAGAAAGAACACCATCATCTCACCCCTGGGCCAACAGCCAGTCTATAGCCTCAACATTTTATACTTTACTTTTTCCTAGAATGTTTACCTGGCCTGTAGAAGTATGGTAAAACCAGAAAGAAGGTAAACTGTCAGAGAACTTAACCTTGACATTGATATTTAAAACTCAGAGTAGATGTCCTTGAAAGTTAAACCTTTAGCTGTTACTAGGTCCAAAATTAAGATTGTACTCCAAGCAGAAACCCATGGATCTGGTGTCTATGTGCTACGTTAATGGCACAATCTGGTGAGCTACATCTCAGAGTTAACCAAAATCAGTAGCATTGAGGCTAGCCACTCTATAACAACAATTTAATTTATATCTCCAATATCTTGTATAGTGATAAACTCAATTAGCTTATATTTAATAATATAAAATTATTTATTGAGACCAGACACCGTGTCAATATCAGTTGCAAAATGATCTCCTTAAATCCTTAAATGATCTCCTTAAATTAAGACCTCGTGTGTTCTTAATACTATCCCTCTGGTAAAATTGTGTTGCCCCCATTTTATGCATCAGGAAACTGAATTGCAGAGAATTAACCTCTATAACTGACAGAACAGAGATTCAAGATAGTCTGCTGCACTTCTGGTCCCTGATATTAGCCACCATCCTGTAGCAAGCTAGAGCAGGGCGTCAAGTTGGAAAGACTTCCAAGTTGTCATATTAGCCCTCTGTTTATCCCCATCTTCTCTCTCTGTCTCTACCCCTGTCTCTGGCTCTCTCTCCTTATCTCTCTATGTCTATCTCTGTCTCTCTGAGGACCTGTCTACCCACCTAGTGACTTGCCATGGGAGGTGTGCCCAGTACATTTGCTTCTCCTGCTAAGTCTCCAACAGGGAAGGCCTTGCAAACACATTTCAGTTTGAGCAGACTCTGCCGCAACTCCATCTGCCAGCCGGATAAAGACAATCCTCCTTTAATTAGGATGTTGAAATGTTGGAAATCCAGGCCAGCTTCTAGCATTACAGAGAAAACTTAGGGTATAGAATCCTCAGAGGAGGAAACCGAGAGCTGGGCCCAGATTTTCAGGGAAAACACATGACTTGCCTGAGTTCAGGAGAAAGGGGGCCATGTGCCCTGTCTTTAGGAGGCTCCTGCACCCTCCAGAGTGGCCTCTGGGATCACGGTGCCAGGGGCCAGATGCACTGGGAAATTTTCTCAGTTGTGTTCCCATGCTTCTAGCTTGTTTTCATTCCTACATATAGTGGGATTTTTTCTTAATCAGGGCTTGATCAAAACTGTGATCCCTCTTTTTTTGGATGCGCAGATATTGAGAAGATACCAACCATTTTATTACCTCTCCCACCAAACTTAAATAGTCCAGAAATGCACTTTATGCTGAAGAAGGTTTTACTTCAGACCTGTGATGTATTCTTGCTAAAAGGTAGAAATAAAAATCGGCTATACCTGAGATCAACTGCATACCCAGTACAGAGCATATTTTAATTTGACATCCATTATTGACTTAAGGTAACGTCATTTTCAGTCATTAAAAGAGAATGTTTACTTGAATGCAGCGTGTTTCCTATAGCCAAATTGAAAATTGTTTTCATTGTGTTGAATAGGCTTCACTATATTCAGGCCTTCTTGAAAAGAAAACAATTTAGGACATTAAAATGATAGATATACTTTATTTCAGCTTTTAGTATTCCTCAATGGTTAAGTTTTTTTAATGTTGTTCCTAAATTTTGCCCATCTCTTATTAATTTAGGGAGTAATGTTATCTGTTATATAACCATCTTATAGATGAAGTGTCTCTTTTTTTAAAAAAAGATTTTTATAACATGATTTGATAGTAAATGCTACTCAATGCTAAAAAGATGTGTGTCTTGTAATTTAAAGATAAGGCTAATCGTAGTGTTAGAATAATCAGAAGGTAAATACCTGGCAAGTTTTACCTTGGATATATTATATAATATCTCAGCCCCTAGACAAAATTCTCTAAAAGGAAATCTGACAAGAAAGTTAATTTCAGCATTGCCACATACCATTATCGCTTAATGTAAGATACAGTCATTCATGTCTCTTTAACTAAAATCACTGAAGAGCTAGAAATAAGTTGAACAAACACAATTAATTTCACTTTGATGGTAATAATCAATGTCACAAACACACGCACAGATATTCTTTCCTGGATGGGCTCAAAAATAGAAGGGATGAGAATATAGTCCTCAAGAGATATAATGCAGGTAGTATTAAGTTTAACTAGTCAGAATGTTGAGATAGAATTTTATTGATTTTTTTTTTTAATTTCCTACATACTGCAGCCACAGGTACAAATACCAGATCCTAATCCTAAAGGATTCAAATTCATGCTAGAAATAAACCACAGTGAAAGAAAACACCCGTAAATGGCATGTCTCCTTAAATTTGAGTCAAAGCTGACATTTTTGTTTTTATGAAAAGTGCTATATTATACATAATGAACAACTAAGACCTTTGACCCTAATTACTCCTTGCTAATAACAGTATTCTGTTGTACCTGGTAGAATCCATAATTCGCTGATTTGTCAGTGGCAGGCATTCATGGGAAACAGGTGAAGTCATAAGCCAATTAGTCACCAGCACTGTACCTCCATATACCAGTCTAATATCCTCGTTACCAAAATTAATCTGGCTTTTAAAAAAATTATTTCATAACTTCAAGTGATAGCAACATAAAAACTTTGGCACGCAAATAAATACTAAACCCTAATCTGTATGTTCTTCACAACAGAGATATTGGGGAAAAGATTGTAGTACAGTCCATATAATAAATGGCAAGCTTTTTTATATGTGTCTCTGGGTTAGTAGCCCAAGTTATAAATTGTTTGTAAGAATGATGTCAAATTTTTGCATATCCTGTTAAAAATCAGTCTTAGGGTGACTCCTACCTTCCCCTGCTTCACCCTTTTTATCTCCGTAATCACAAACCCTGTCAATTCCACCACCCACATTTTTCTCTCTGAAGTTTCTCCTTTCCATACCCACAGCCTCCATTTGATGAAAACCTTTGCAACAGTATCCAAATGTATCACTTGTATCCCTTCCTCCTACCCCTCCTCTAAGCTACAACAGCCATTCTAAACCACAAATGTTGGCCAAGTGATATTGTTCACACTCTTTCCTTTAATTTTCTAAAAATCAACCATTAGTATCTTATAGAAGAGTCAAGAGTGACAGAAATTACAATTTCAGTACTGAAATGCTGCAGGCAAAACTTGCACTCCAGTTCACTCAATGAGAGCATGCTACAGTGCAAGTGGGAGATAGGAGACATGACTCTGGGTTACCTTCATTCAAGAGTTTCTTTGTGCCTTTCTGGGGGGTGGACATCTCACCACACTGAATGGGATGACAATGCCTAAATACATGTATTTCTTATACAATATGAATTCGAAATGGAAGACATTTTTTAAAATCTGGTACTCAACAGGAAAAACAGCTCTCTCTATGAAGATGGGAGGAAAGCTTGTCCAGGATGAATTTATTGACAGATGGCACATGGGCACTAATAGGGTAGCTTCATGAGAGATTTCAAGGATGATGACATTTTTTGAGATTCTTGTCTTGCTCTCTGCCTTTTGGCCTTAACCACTTGTCTTTTGGCTAAGTTGAGATTCTAGTACAATGCTTTTCAGTTCCCTCAAAGCACTCATTTCCTTCTAGCACTCACTGTCTAGCTTTTGTGAACTATTTTTACTGCCCCACATGCATGCCCTTTTCATGTATCTGTTTGAGTCAATACAAAGCCTGGCATGAAGTAGATGTTTAATAAACATGTGAAAGTGTGGAGAAAACCAATTTTAGTTCTATTGCTATGTCAATAATTTTTACTTAGTATTATGATCATTATAGGCACATGCGATTGGAACTAAAAAAAAAAAAAAAAAATCACTCATTTGGCACCAAAGCATTGCTAATATAATTTAGGGGGAAATGCCCCTGATTTCTCCACATACCATGTGGAGGCCTCATGAGCCCAGAGTTCCTGACTGGTCTAAAGGACAACTGTAGTCCCAAAGAAAGGAGAATTTAGTATGTGGGCCTACCCACATTGTCCCTCTACCAGGTACAAATGAGATTTTCCTGACTCTGTTCTTTATGAAGCTTTCTGCTCCCATATTAACAAAAGCAGAAGCATCTCCATTTCAGAAATACAAGTGCAAACAAACAATCTGTCTGTATAACATTCCTTTAAAGTCAGATGAGTTTATTTAAAGCATGGTAGCCCTGGGAGGGGATGAAGACTGGCCAACCCTACCACAGAGCCTGCAAAAAACCAGTGGCCTGGCTGAGTTTCCACCAAAGTCTATGTCAAGGTTTGTGGGGGCAGGGTAATGTTTCATACCAAATAACTCAGACAGAGGATTAAACACATTTCTATGCAACTGTGGCAGATTTGGGTTTTATTTTTACCCTACAGTCCTTAAATTACAATACCTCTTTTGATGTGGCATATGCACATTGTGTATTCTTAACTGCTTATTTAGATACATTTGGGACTTTCAGAAGCCTTTTTTTTTTTTTTCACTGTGGATGCCAATAAATATGTCTTTATGGGGAAGGGGACAAACTGCACTTTTATATTCCTGGTTTGGGGATCCTAATAAGGTTTTTAAAATTTATAACCTAATAGTGAACCATGTCTATGACCACATCATACCAAAGGGTTTTTTTTTTTTTCCTTAAAAGGAAAGATGCAGATTTTTTAGTCTAAAAATGACCTGCTAGAGTTTCCCATCTGGAAATCCTAACTACCTTCATTGTCTGGTGTTTCCCTATTGTCTCTGAAAATTAAAATTATGGACAAGCTTCACTGAATGAGAGCAAGAAAGTCCTAGTTAAAGTATTTTCCTTTTTCACTAATAGCTAACTTCACCCTAGTCCACTATATCCTTGTTCCTTCTGTTCCATGACTTGTGGATACAGTATTATATTTTCTCTTTGACAATTGAGACATTTGTAATTTTTTTGCCATCACAATTATTCCTGAAAATGCTTTATAATGAATAATAGGAATCAAGAATAGCAGAAAGGACTAGGAAACCACCAAGGTGAAACATGGTGCACAGCACCTTAGAACAGTGCACCTGTCCTGGGTGGGAGACTAACGAAACACGGAACCCAGGAGAGCCTGGAATCCAGTATACCCACACAATGGGGTCTGACCTTTTTGGCTGCAGACCAGGAGCCCTGTGCTCTGAAAGCCTACATCTTAATCATGTTTGCAGCCACAGGGTCTATGAGAGAACATAAATAAATGGGTAGGGGATCGATGCCTATTGCTAGCCAGTGGCCAAGATCCCACCAGCTTGGAATTCAAAATTCTGACCTTTGAGATCATTGACTCGTGTTTTCAGTTCTTCATTCATTTGGAGTCTTACTGTCATTTAAGTTAATCGGTGACACTTCAATGACTTGGCATGTTTTTGCCCCTGGAGCCTTGTGTGTGAGGGCAGAGGAGGGAGATTGGAATTGTGGTTGGACTTCACTGCCAAGCATAGCATTGTGTGTTATCCTGACCTTTTTCTGGAGTTCCTGAGACCCTAATTGAGTAATCCTATTAGTGGTGTATTTTAGGAGAAAAGATTATAGAACAAAGAACAAATACTGTTCCATAATCATGTAGAGAAAATATAATCATTTTCATATTATAGTAATCTATTGTTAATCATCATGCAAAAATGATATATCTTATTGACTTGGGAAACAAGTTATTTGAAAGCCTTATTCTTTTCGTTTTTTGCTGTTTGGAATTTCCTATTTCATGCATTTTAGTCATCCTTTGGATCATGTCGAATTTGAAATTTCTTATTAAAGAAAAGTTGCTGTCCTTGGGGGTTCTTTTTAACTGATTTTCTGCTCTTTCAGATTTTATCGGGATGATAGTAATAATGGGTAGGGAGATCGTCCTTCAGATCTTACTTGATTCACTAATGAGTCAGCTCCTGAATAAGAGAGTAAATTCCTGTTGATAACTTTAGGAACACAATTTGCCCTTTGTTCAAAACCATTTCACATTTTCAGACACATTATGTCTTAATCCTAGAATAAGTAGAAAATTTTAGAAAAATAAAAGAGGGGAGTGTATGGATTTATGGAAACAGGAGAAATGCGATTTCCTAATTAACATTCGAGTGTATTGAATTCCAGAGGAGGAAAGTCTACTTTGAATATTATTGTGTAGACAGAATGATTATATGCAAATTGCTTAGTGTATTTCTCTGTTTATATGCATGTATGTGTATGGAATCTGTGGGCTTTTTTGTGTGGGTGGATATGTGGTCAAATTATGTGGATGGGCTTGTTTGTTGGGAAGTATGGGGTGTATACAGGAAATTAGGAATTAGAAGCCCTTATGGTTTTACTTTAACAGAGGTAAGGATGGATTGGAGTGGCTTTCATTTTTCATATGAAATCATTTAGGCTGGCATTATTCTCATAATGTACATCAAACATAATTCAAACAGTTTTAAGAAATGAAATTCTCACAGAGAAGGTAAGCTTACAAAACTACAAAATTAGTAGGCATATTTTTAAAATTGGAACTACCTGACTCAGCAGGGAATAATTTTATTTCTATAAAACTCACTTCCAGGTCACTGAAGAAACAACTCTTCTACTATACCTTAAGTTCTTGAAAAACAACCTGAATAATTTAGCCCATTTAAGACAAATAGTTATATAGCCATCTGCCTAGCTATGCTTTAACCCTAAGCCAATGAGTGTGGTAACCGTGGAGAGCTCCAAAAAGAGTACCGTCTGCACGTAGTGTAGAACTGAAAAAGGACACCAGCACCCACAGATGGATTTGCCTACCACATTGAAATCAACATGGCAAAGATGAGAGGAACTGAAAAGTGTTTATTTCCTCAGGAAATCTCATATATTCATTCTGATGGGAACACATCCTTCAACAAACATTTAGTGAGAGCCTACTATGTGCCAGACCCTGCTCTGGATGCCAGAGAAGATTCATAAGAGAGCCCCTCCTGGTGCGTAAGGATCGCCATATACATGGTACGGGCTTCGACAGTCCAGGCGGAAGCAGATGATCCCTCCTTGGGGAAGGTGGACCTCACCAGGGAAGGTGACATTTGGGCTGGGTCCTGAAGGATGAGTAGGAGTTTCCAAGTGGAGTATGAGGAGGGCATTCCTGGCAGCAAGATCAATGCAGAAGAGGAGTACAAAATACGTGGCATATTTGGGGAATGGCAGGAAGTGTAGTGTGGATGGAACACAGGGCTAGGTAAATAGCGAACACTTGCTGGCTCTTACCAAAGAGGTCACAGTCTCAGCTGGCAGACTCTTTTTTTTTTTTTCTTTTTGGCCCATGCAGTGTTTTAAAAATATTTTGAATTAGTTGCCAAGATTTAAAAATTGGAAGATTTCTCATAAAATTCCAGATTTCTGGCTTCTCTTGAAAAAAAAAATCAGAAGATCTGGCAACACTGGGCCCACATTCCCACATGGCAACAAACGACTGGAGCTGGGTAGCAGCCCCTGTACCTCCTCCCTCTCGGAAAGAGGCATGTGCTTGCCAGTTCACCCCAGTCTCCACCCTGCTGTCTTCTCTCCATGTCCTGTGCTGGCTGCCTTTGAACCTGTGAGAAAATGGTGAACAAAACCGGCCATGATTCTGTTGGCATGGAGCACACAGAGCCGAAGATTTCCCAGGGAAAAGTGAGACGGCCTTGCATGTCTTCCTGAGAAATTAGGGTTTCATTCATAGGCCTAGAAGGAGACAGTAAATATATATTTTTTTAGTTTATTTCTTCATTTTGAGAGAGAGAGAGACAGAGCGAGCATGCCTGGCAGAGAGAATCCCAAACAGGCTCTGCGCTGTCAGTGAGGAACCCGATGCAGGGCTCAAACTCACGAACGGCGAGATCATGACCTGAGCCAAAATCAAGAGCGGGAAGCTTAACTACTTAACCGACTGAGCCACCCAGGCGCCCCGAGGATAAATATTCTTAAGGCAGAGATGTGATTAAATTTGTCCTTCAGAACTCTGATGACACAATCAAAGTTGACATAGAGGGAGTCTAGGGCAAGAAATAAATAAAAGGCCACACGGTCACGGAGAGAAACCCAGACTAGGCGATGGTATCCTGCTTATGACCCTCAAAAAACCATATTCACACTTTGGACTCTTTTTAAGCATTTTTCTAAAGAGAGATCTCATTAAGACTTCAAATATAGTAAAATACCAATTCATGTATTTCAAATATTAATATATGGAAACAAAAAAGAAATTTTACCAGAGTAGCATGTAAAGAAATGGCAGCCTTGGAACATTTTGTACTGAGTAGCGACTATTAAGCCTCAGGCCTTCAGACTAAACAGTCTCCAGGCTGTTCCATCAATTCATAATTCACAATATACCATGATTCTAGCCCTGCCTGGAGGAATTTATACATTAGATCAAGTTGACCCATTTATAAAGAAGAGTTTAAGGGGCACCTGGGTGGCTCAGTCGGTTGAGCGACCGACTTCAGCTCAAGTCATGATCTCACGGCTTGTGAGTTCGAGCCCCGCATCAGGCTCTGTGCTGGCAGCTCGGAGCCTGGAGCCTGCTTCAGATTCTGTGTCTCCCCCTCTCTCTGCCCCAACCCACTCGCATTCTGTCTCTGTCTCTCTCAAAAATAAATAAACATTAAAAAAAAATAAAAAAAAAGAAGAGTTTAAAAACAATAAATGTATTTCCTGTCCTTGTTCTAGGTTTCCCCTCAACAAGAGAATATGTATTCCTTAAATTAGCTACTTATCTAGAGGCCAGAATTCTGCTCACCTCAGAAACTCTTTAGAATATGAATAGTTACATTTAAATGCCAGGAAAATGTACTCAGGTTTAGTCATATTCTGTGGATGAAGGTCGTGGATAGGATTCCATCTATTCACCTTTACCTGCAATTGTCCCTTTACCCTTCTCTTCACTGTGTCCTTTTCAAAGACTTGTCTAGAGCAGGGAAGAAGAAGAACAAAGTTTAGAAAGGGCAAGGAATATCATGATGCCAGTGGACTTTTACACAAATGTGCAGTTGTGTAATTAAGAGGAAAACCAGATTGCTGAAGGTCTTCTTAGAATAACTAAAAATTCTTCAAATCCCTAATGTTTATACTCCAAGGGATTCATTGTCAAATAAAGCTGCTCATAAATGCCTAAATCCTCCATCCATACTGCCAAGGATTTCTCTCCTTTTCACAGTCAGAAACTTGGTTCTGTCGTTCCTGTCAAGGGCAAATACTCAGATAACAGAGAAATGAGTTTTGTGTCTTCTGGACAGGTACATGGATCCACATTGGGTGAACGAGGTCTCAGGATGCACAGCTGCCCTGAGTTGAGGAGGAAAAATACCTTCTAGGACGCCTTCTGACATTGTCAAAACTCTGGGTGTTCTTCTAACAAGATAATAAATGCCTAAAGCTTTTTATTACTAAATAGGTATGAGATCAACAGTTCTCGAATGACATGATGAAAAACAGGGTATGTTGCAAATCAGTGATCACATTCTTTTTCTGAACTCTTGTGTGAAAACAACTACATGAGCTTCTTCAAAGTAGAAACCTAGATCATAACAATAGCAAATGCCACTGTGTGCCAGACAGCTGATCTCAGTTATATGTATGTATCAATTACTTAAACCTCACCAACTCTATCAAGTGGGCGCTGTTAATATCATTATCCCCATTCAGCAGATGAGAAAACTGAGGTACAAGGCATTTTAACTTATTTCCCCCAAATCTCATAGCTGGAAGAGCTGGGTTTGAATTCTTACAGTTAAGTCTGGCCTCAACCACCATACTTCTCTTTCGTGCACCTGCTTAAACACCCAAGGATATTGATGATACACAAATGTAAACCCCAAATCATCTCAGGCCCCCAAATCTCACCATTTTCCTTAATCCAGAGTCTATTTCAAAGCCCCTAACATCTGTCATGTAAAGCTAAGATGCAAGACAGCCCAATTTCTCACAAAAATATAAAATAAAAAATGTTATTCAAATATATCTGACATTGCCACATCTGGTACAATGGGAAATAGCCATTACCAGTTAGTTTTACTTAATGTAAAAGATTAGGGTGATTAACTTCCTCTTCATTGTGCCATGGTCAAATTAAGTGCTCAGTAGGTATTTGCTGGATGTGATTCATAGTCAAGAAATAAAGTTGGTTATCCCAATCCTAGAGCTAAGCTGAGGATGGCTTCACAGAGGGTTCTGTTATCATATGGAAAATCTTAGTGAAAGAAAAGAGAGAAAGATAAAAAAAAAAGGAAAGAAAAGGCAAGGGTTTTGAAATTCAACTTCCTAATTAATTACTCAGGTTTTTTTTTTTTATGACAAATAAGAATAACAATGCCTGTTTCATAGAAATGCTTTAAGACTGGAGACACTACTGTGTGCTAAGGAGTCACTGAGTAGAGATGATGATGATGATGATTTTTTTGAACTCTCTGAGAAGTGTTTCATTCTATTTCTAGTATGAAATCATTAATTGTGTTAAACCACCCACTAAAAATGAGTACTCTGTCTTTGGCTGCCATTGGAATCATCTAGGAAACTTTAAAACACATTAACACCAGGGTCTCACCTTCAGAAATTCTGAATTATTTGATGGGCATTTGGAATTTTTAAAATTTCCTCAACTTATCCTAATGTACAATCAAGATTGAGAATCAATGCTCTAGAATAACTCAATTTAAAATCAACATACAGGGGCGCCTGGGTGGCTCAGTCGGTTGAGCGTCCGACTTCAGCTCAGGTCACGATCTCACAGTCTGTGAGTTTGAGCCCCGCGTCGGGCTCTGGGCTGATGGCTTGGAGCCTGGAGCCTGCTTCTGATTCTGTGTCTCCCTCTCTCTCTGCCCCTCCCCCGTTCATGCTCTGTCTCTCTCTGTCTCAAAAATAAATAAAAAAAAAAGTTAAAAAAAATTAAAAAAAATAAAATAAAAAAAATAAAATAAAATCAACATACAGAAATAAGTTGCATTTCTATATACTAACATCAAATATCTGAAAAATAAATAAAAACAACACCATTTATAATAGCATAAAAACATAAAATACTTAGGAATAAATTTAACTGTTGAGGTGCAAGATCTGTGCACTGAAAACTGTAAAACATCAGTGAAAGAAATGGAGTAAGACACAGATAAATGGAAAGATACCCTGTGTTTATGGATTGGAAGAATCAATATTGTTAAAATGTTTGTACTATTCAAAGTCATGCATAGATTCAGTACAATCCCTATCAATTTCCAATGGCATTTTCACAGAAAGAGAAAAAATAATCCCAGAATTTGTATGGAACCATAAAAGACCCCAAATAGACAAAGCAATCCTGAGAAAGAAGAACAAAGCTGGAAGTATCACATTTCTGGCTTCAAAATGTATTACAAAGCTACGGTAATCAAAACAGCATGGTAATGGCATAAAAACAGAAACACAGACCAATGGAACAGAGTTAGGAGTCCAGATATAAACTCTTGCACAAACAGTAACTAGTATTTGACAAGGGAGCCAAAAATAATCAATGGGGGAAAAGGATAATTTCTTTAAAAAATGGTGCTGGGAAAACCGGATAACCACAAGTAGAAAATGAAGCTGAACCCCTATCTTACACAATTCACAAAAAATAAAATCAAAATGGATTGGAGACTTAAACACAAGACCTGAAACTGTAAAACTCCTAGAAGGAAACATAGGGAAAAAAACCTCATGACATTGGTCTTGGTAGCAATTTCCTGCCTAAGACACCAAAGGCTCAAGCAATAAAAGAAAAAATAAATAAGTGGGACTATATAACAGTAAAAAGCTTCTGCACAGCAAAAGAAATAATCAACACAATGAAAAGGCAACATACGGAATGGGAGAAAATATTTTAAGCCATCTATCTGATAAAAGGTTAATATCCAAAATATACACGAACTCCTACAACTCAATATCAAAGAAAGAAAGCAAGAAAGTAAGCAAGAAAGAGAAAGGAAGTAGGAAATAAAACCAATTAAAAATGGGCAGAAGTCCTGAAGGGACATATTTTTCCAAAGAAGACCCACAAATGGCCAACACGTACATGAAAAGATGCTCAACATCACTACTCATCAAGGAAATGTATATCAAACCCACAATGAGCTATCCCCTCATGCTTGTTAGAATGGCTATTATAAAAAAGATAAGAGGTAACAAGTGCTGGCGAGGATGTGGAGAAAAGGGGAAACTGCGTACTGTTGGTGGGAATGTAAATTGGTGCAGCCACTATGGAAAACAGTATGGAAGTTCCTGCAAATATTAAAAATCACGTGATCCACCAAACCCACATTTGGTATATATCCAAAAGAAATGAAATCAAGATCTTGAAGAGATGTATGTCCCCCTGTGTTCATTGCAACATTATTCACAATAGCCTAGATGTGGACACAACGTACATGTCCATCTATAGGTGAACGGATAAAGTTGTGAGATATATATATATATATATGTACGTATATATATATATATACACGTACATATATATACACATATATATGTACGTATATATATATACACATATATATGTACGTATATATATGTACGTATATATATGTACATACATATATATGTACATATATATACGTACATATATATGTACATACATATATATGTACGTATATATATACACATATATATGTACATATATATGTATGTACATATATACATATATATGTACATATATTAAAATAATATTGTTTGTTATATATATAAAATGGCATATTATTCAGTCATGAGAAAGGAGGAAATCTGCCATTTGTGACAACATGGATGAATCTTGAGGACATTATACTAAGTGAAATAAGTCAGACAGAGAAAGACAAATACTGTGTGATCTCACATACATGTGGAATTGAAAAAAGCCAAACTCATAGTAACAGAAAGTAGCGGGTGGTTGCCAGGAGCTAGGGGGTGGGGGAAATGAGTGATGTCAAATGATACAAATTTTCATTTATAAGATGAATAAATTCTGGAGTTCTGATGTATAGCACAATGACTATAGTTAACAATACCATATTGTATAGTTGAAAGCTGTTAAGGGAGTAAATCTTAAATGTTTTCACCATATACACAAAAAGATAATTATGTGAGATGATGGAAGCGTTAACTAATCCTAATGTGGTAATCATTTTGCAATATGTATGTGTCAAATCTTCACATTGTACACCTTAAAGTTACATAATATTGTGTGTCAATTGTATCTTAACAAAATGCAATAAAGTATCTCAGTGATAGACATTCTTGTACACCATCAAATCTGTCATAAATATTCTAGTGACATTGGGACTTCTGGTTTAAGATAGTGTCAACCTAAGCAGCCTCTGATTCATAGTCAGCCAACTATCTGTTCAAAATACCTATTAGGACATCTAAAATTATGAAAACTCACGTTACAAAGGAACATAAACACAAAAGTTTGTCACATGCCAGAATCTTCATGGAATTTCCACAAACAAGAGTGCTGTGAGGCAAAATTCACAAGCACAGTGGCATTCTGACTTGGTACAACTTGAATCAGGGTAAACCCTTTGGTTGATGAAAACATAGAACAATGCTATTGTTAATCTCTCTTTGGTGATGCAGAAACTAGATTAATCAGAAAAAGAAGCAGAAACTATGTCTCTACAACCAAAATGTTTCCCTGAAAGGACCAAAGCTAAGTTTTACCTTCCTTCCCTCATCAGGAAGTCAGTTTCCTTCTACATCTATTCAGAGACTATCACAGGGTTTTGTAAAGAAGAGAAGTGATCAGGCTCATTACCTCCTGAGAAGATGTCCTTTTAGATAAAGTGTACCAGCAGGGTATAGTACGGTCAACAGTGGTACCTGCTCTAAGACTGTACTGTCCAGTATGATGACCTCTAGCCACATGCGGCTATTTAGATTTAAATTAAATAAAATTACACAAAGTTAAAACTTCAGTTCCTCAGTCATTCTAGCCATAGTTCAAGTACCAAAGAGTAACACTGGCTAGTAGCTATTGTGCTCGACAGTGCAGATTACAAACCATTTCCATCACCTCAGGTAGTTCTATCAGACAGTGCTGCTCTAAGATAAAATTCTTCAGTAAAATCTGAAACATTCCAGATATTTCAGGGAATAGTAATAATACTTATTTCATAAGATTTTTAAAGCCTACCATGCAAAGACCACCAGGAACATATCTGAAGCCAATGTTGGTTTAGTTTGGTGCATAAGGAAGAGGTATTCCAGAGGGACCCTGATGTATTTCAAGACGCAGTGGTTTGGAAAGGGTGCTTATAGCATATGGATGGTTAGATTCGTCTAACAATGGCCTTAACAAGGCATGTTGTTGGAACAATCTATGGTCTTTAAGCATGAGTTTATGCAGTTACTGCTAGATCATTTTTTTCATGGTCTTATCTCAGTATATGGGTCTGAATGAGCTCATGTTACAGAAGTTTGAGCCTGGATATTCTATGATGCACAAGATGGTTAGGCTTGATGCAGTTTATCTGTTTTGCATTTTTGAAAGTTGCACCTTCTGTTTCAATTATCAGTATCTCCTCCACTGCAGCCTAACTACCAGTATGGACATTTTTTACTTTCTTGGTGATAGATTATTTTCTTTGGGAATGTGATCATGTTGAAAGCATAGTACCTAAAAAATTCTTAGTTATAAGATGAATAAGTTCTGAGGATTTAATGTATGATGTGGTGACTATAGTTAATAATACTGTATTGAAATTTGCTGGGAGTAAGAGAGTAGATCTTAAGCATTCTCACACACACAAAAAAGGTAATTATGTGAAGTGATGGATGTGTTAATTAACTTGATTGTGGTAATCATTTCACAATGTATATTTATATCAAATCATCACATTGCATACTTTAAATATATACAACTTTGTCAATTATATCTTGGTTTTTAAAAAAGAAAGTATAGTCTTTGAATCTATTTAAAAGGATTGAATATTTGTAATGATAGCTGTTTTGATAAGTATAGGAATTATACCTTCTGGCTATTTTCTTGGGGTGATTATTGATTGAATCATCTAGTATGATAGTGACTCTACAGCAGTATTTAAGATCCTGGAGATGATGCATTTGGCAACTATAACAGAGACAAACATGGGCACAAGGATTATTATTAATGGTTGAAACACATCCTAAATGCCCCACAAACTATTTGAATCTTCCTTTTATACCTGTTTTCCCCTTTTTAATTTGGATATGGATTCTTTAACTTTGCCAGTGTCTGAAGAACAGATTAAGTATTTGGATGTTACCAAAGATGAGAGTAATGGCATGAATGAGGAATAGAGGTGTCTACTAACCATTTCGAGATGTGAACTAGCAAGAAAGAATGAGATGGCTTAGAAGGAAAGAATCCCAAATAGGCTCTATGCTCAGCACAGAGCCCAATGTGGGGCTCAATCCCAAGACCCTGGGATCATGACCTGAGCCGAAATCAAGAGCCAGATGCTCAACCAACTAAGCCACCTAGGCACCCCACTAACTTTGTTGTTAATATGGTGGTAAAATCAGGGGCAGAACATAGAGCAGTTTTAAGCCTAAAATTATTAAATTAGCTATTTGTCCAAGGAATCATTTCAATAAGAACATTACATGAAAGTTTTACAAATATAATTCACAAATGTGTGTTTTTCTAAACCAAAAATTTAAATACTATCAATCATATTTTAAAGCTCTTGGCACTTCTTTTTCCTTCTTATCTTGTAACCCAGTAACTAAGACCATGCAGTTTCGGATTGTTTTTGTTTTTTTCAAAAGCTAACTAAGTCGATTTTGTTTTTAAAAGTCAATTGAGGCAAGAGCTTGTTACATTAAACCTAATTTCTGAGATTTTTTTCCTGTGGTTACTTCTGGCTATCTGAATTAGATATTCCTAGAGTGACACATAATGACAACTTTTATAATTAATTAATTTCTATAGTTTCCAAAGAGATGGGGTAGGGGGAAATTAAATGAGAGAAAGCCAGCTACAGGCCCGCTACAGACAAATATAGATGTTACAGTTATAGACTGGGGGAGGGAGAGAGAGAGTCTGAGGTGGTGTTAAACCCCCCCTCACATAAGTAATCTAACTGCAGGGTACAAGTGTAGACACTGTGGTGGGACTTCTCTTTGAAAGAACAGCGCCTAGACCCATTAAAGAGGCTTGTTCTTATCTGATCATCAGAGACAATTCTTGCTCATTTAAGCTGTTTATTGGAAATTGGGTGCCGCTGTCTGGCTTGAAGCCTCTGCGTTGTCCCAGAGGCTTCTAGTTCTTCTTTTTATTTTTATAGAGTTCAGGGAGGCCTGAAGTGAATGTGATCATAAGTCTGAACCTTTTTTTTTTTTTTTTTTTGAAAGACAGAGAGAGTGTGTCGCACATGGGAGAGGGGCAGAGAGGGAGGGAGGGAGGGAAAGAGAGAGAGAGAGAGAGAGACAGAATCTTAAGTAGACTCCACACTCATCACAGAGCCTGACATGGGGCTATATCTCACGACCCTGAGATCATGACCTGAGCCCAAAATCAAGAATTGGGCGCTTAACTGACTGAGCCACCCAGGGGGCCCCAAGTCTGAAGCTATAAGTAAACTTTTCCTTTAAAATTATGGTTATTGGCAGGGGAGCCTGGGTGGCTCAGTTAGTTAAGTGTCTAACTTCAGCTCCGGTCATGATCTCATTGCGTGTGAGTTCGAGTCCTATGTGGAGCTCTGTGTCGATAACTCAGAGCCTGGAGCCCGCTTCCGATTCTGTGTCTCCCTCTCTCTGTCCCTCCCCCACTTGTGCTCTCTCAAAATTAAATAAATGTTAAAATAAAAAATAAATAAAATTATGGTTATTGGCAAATCTTTTAGGGAGGCAATTTTAGAATCCAAATTGTGTTTGAAAGTTTTCCTATGTCAATTAAACCATAAAGACCAAAGCATAGTTAAGATTTGTTTCCTTTTCTGTTCATGTTCAAAGTTCTCCAAAATGGCCACCATTAATTTCAAATTGCCCTTGATTAAATTATGCCATTTTGAACATTGCACATGAATTAAAAGTATAATTCAAAAAAAATATTTAAAAATTAGATGTTTGACCCAGAGACACCATAGATTTAGATGAAGACCACCCCATGGGCACTGCAAGAGTCGGTAAGAATGGTGTTTCTACAGTCTCATGTTTCTGAAAGGAGACAAAAGGCCAACCATCAATAAGGAGGGGCTGATAAACCTGAATAAGTAGTTCTCAGGGAGCACAGAGACAAGACTCAATGCTTTAACAAGGTTTTAAAGGATGACTCCAGGCAAAGTTTGTTCAAAGGGCACCAACCTGGTGAGAACTTTTAAACTCCTCAGCCTTTGGAACCATCTCAAATAGGAATCCACAGGGCCTATGTTTGTGGTGACTGCTGGGCCTTATTTGACTGGCCCAATCCTAATAAATCAAAGACCTTTCTTTCTGGATAGTTAGAAAAGATCCATTCAGGAAAAAGCAGAGCCCAAAGATCGAATTTCTGCTCAGGAATATTGACGTTGGAGATTTGCCACAAAGGTTTATACTCTAAATGTCCAATATTTGAATTGCAATGTGACAACAGAGAAGAAATCTATTTGGTGAAAGAGTGAATTATATCCATAAATGGATATAAAAATCAGAGTCTCCACATTTTGCTTTTTAGGATACCTGAATAGCAGTCTCTGTGTCTTCTTGTTTTAAATTTGTCTTTTAGTCTTGGATGGGATAAGATTCACTGTGCTTGACATGAGGAGAAAAAAGAATTTGAGTGAATTTGAGTATTTCAACCTAAAGATGTGTGGAATAATTATTTTTAGAATCTAAGAGCTGTTGAAATTTACTCTTGGAAGAACTGTTTTTGTGTGTCTGTGATCTACTTGGACTCTGGGCTGGATGTGCTTGTCTCTGACTCACATGCTCGGGCTGGACACTACTGGCTTTCCAGGGTAGGGATGGGAAGGTTAACTGAAATACTCTCCTAACAGCACACATGTGCCAGCCTCTACCTTTGCCACTCGTGTGTTATAAGTCTGAGTTGGCAGTCTTTGATAGCAGAGTTCTTGGCATCTTTGACCAAGTTGGCTGACCAGTGCTACCTCTGCCCTGCTGCACTGAGGGGCGGACCCAGGGATTCCAGTCCTCCCTCATTTCTCCTTCACTCTCTGTGACCTTAAATTTATCAACAAGAAGACAAAATAACCATCTACCTTCATTAAGTCCCCACTGAGTAATTGTGGGTTTCCTAGTTTCCCAGTCTAGATAGGGAAATTCTTCCTGTGGCTTCTAGGGATGTTTAATTGGCAGGAATGAGGCCAGCTGCCTCCATGGCTATTATTTTTCTGCAAAGGAGGAAATAGTCAATTGATTAGGAGGAATTATTAACCTATTGTCATAGACGCTCTTAGGGGCAAAGAGAGAAATGAAAGTGTCAAAAACCAAAGAGCATATCTTGTTCTGAAACCAGTGGCTCCCACAGTAATCCCCACTGTGGCCCCTGTCCCATGTGCAGGTGTGGAGACCTACACTGGGAGGTTACCCCTGGCTGTTCTCCTCTGTGCCACGAAGGAAGGAGCACAGTCTTGTCATGGCAGATGAGTGAAAGGCCCTGGAGTCAGGGAGCTTGAACTTGGAGCCATCTCCACCTTTTCGGATTCTAGATTAAGTATTTGATCTAAAGACTCCATTTCCTCATCCTTAAAATGGGGATAAAAATAGTGCCAAACTCATAGATGTAGTCTACGACAATAATGAAGCAATCCATGTTTCCATCCCCTGCATATAGAAAGTGTTTATCAAAAGTGTTTAGGCTTTCCAGGCCAGATGGTCTCTGTTGCAACTCCCACCTCTGCCCTGGTAGTGTGAAAGCAGCCATCTGTAATACATAAAGGAATGGGTGTGGCTCTGTTCTAAGAAAACCTTATGTATAAAAACGCCGCTGGTCAGATTTGATCCTGGGCTGTAGTTTGCAGACCCCTAATCTAGGTCAGTCATTATCACATGAGTATTGTAGACCTGCCTGATGTACAAACACTGAGAGAGGAAAAGGGGTTCCCTAACTTAATACAGAAACATAAGTAGGCCAGAATTTGGGAGTGTGTGGTCATCAGCCTTTAATTCACTGTGCCAAAATGAGATGAGACTCAGGTTATATGAGTTTAAAGAATGACTAAGACAAATGTTCCAGAACCATTCTTTGACCCACTTCTGTGCTCTGCCTCTCCTGAAAATTCCATGGGAAGCACCTGGAAAGTCCCTGAGGCTTTGGCTAGGCTTGCATAAGAGAATGGAGTATTTCACAGCTGAAGTTTGTTGTTGTGACATAAAATGGTTTTGGATCTTCTCATTCTAGGACAGCATATTTGAAGCTGTGTATATATAATGTGAAATAGGGTAGAAGGTAGGTAATTTATTTGGTCACCATAATGAGCCACATCACATATTACAACTACTTCTGTTTGTCTATCTGATATCCTTTTCCCTCCCTCTTCCTTGCTGATGGGGAGCCGATTTTATTGGGGGAAGCAAAGTAGCCAAACAAAAAAAGAATTTGAATTCCCAGGCTGCCCTTTCAATTGGAGATGACCCATATGAGACAGTTCTGGACATTGAGATATAGGCAGAATTCTGGCAGATCTTCTAGGAATGCTGTGTTTTCCTTGTTAAAAAGGGACAGGCTCAGATGGCATGCACATTGGTGCTATGCACTTCCTCCTTCTTCCAGCTAAGAACACAGATATGATGCTTAGAGATGGAGCGACTGTCTCATAATCATGAAAATCAAACACTGTGGAAGGTGGGACAGCTTATGGAAATAAACCTTAATCTCTGATGACTTCTTTACCTGTAATGCTTCCTTCTGGACTTCTAATTTATTTGAGAAACAAAAGACTTTATTGCTTAAGCCACTGTTGGTGGGTTTCTGTTAAATTTAGCCAAATTGGACTGATTCCAAAATTTTCAAAGCCATGAAAATTAGTCCATTGTCAATATTGAAATGCTATTAAGGACTAAGTATAAAATCTTGACCTTGCTTTGTATAGTGTAAACAGTATACTTAAAAGCAGGGCAGTGATAGATTGATCAATGCTGTGGTTCAGGTCCTGTCACTGTACATAATCTCATTTGCTGCAGTTTCAGAATTCCTGGTGGCTACCAAGGAAGGTATTTATGATGGTGGATGTGGGTCTATGAAGGAAACTGGTTGGCTAAACACAATCCAGGCTCTACATGCTTATTATAAGCAGTTTCACAAAAACTTGGCCAAAAATTAGAAAATCTCAGTGTTTGTGACTAGTACATAACCCCCAAGAGTGTTCCCACATTTTTGCTGTTATCTATGAAGTTCCTTAAGTTAACCATTTTATATAAAAGGAAAACATTGTTTCAAAGTTTTAATTATCCATTCCTGGTTCTCTACCCAGCTTTATAAATAAATTCTATTGAAACCATGTTTATGATGAGTAATTCTTTAAAAATTTTCTCTTAAAAGCCTTTGCCATTAATATTTCAGTTAATTAAAAATGCATTATGCCTTAATCCTTTGTTAAATGCACAAAAGAAGAAAACAGCATATAATATTGAAGTTGGAAGTTTCTTTGGAATTGGGTGTTTGGGCTCACAATTGATGGTTTATTAATGTAAACCTAGTGGGGGGTAAGCCAAAGAACATTTCATGTTCTGATGTTTGCAAAAGAGATCAAATTTACAAGGGCATTGTTTTTTTCCTACTGAATTCCTAAACGTTACTATTAAAAGACATAGAATCTGTGTAATACAAACATGTGTGTCCCAAGGGACAGTTCAAAAAGATTGCTAAACATGGAAAGTTTATGGAAGAATCCAAAGTCAAATTAATATGCCAGAGCATGGATACTAACTTGGATTTTGGAAATGTTTTCCCAGATTAAAAAGGAGTTTTGGTGTGGGGCCCCATATGGAAAACATGCATAATTTATTTAAAAGACCAAAGCAAAAGTGAATTCACAGTTTGAAATCTGGATAATTATGCTATAATTAAAGGACTAGTTTGTTTTTGTTTTAAAATTATTGTCTTCAGAGTTTCCACCCACCCCCGCCCCCCCAGAGCTATTCAGGGATTCAAAAGTTTAGAGAGTATTTTCTTCATAGTCCTGAAAGTTTTTATCTTCTCTTTTTGTGCCACATAATACAATGAAATATTTTGTATTATCTTTTTACCACAATACAACAATAGGAACCTTTATATCCCTTCCCTCATTATGACTTTCTACTTAATAGAGTGTATCTAAATAAGGCCATAATATCAATGCAATTGAGTAAACTGGTTTGGCTGGCTACTTAAGTAAATGAGTCAGTTCTATAAGTATTATATAGACTCAATCATTCAAGAAATATTTCCTGAACTGTTTCAAATGTTGGGTCCAGTGGCAATGAATTGGGGATCCAATACCTGACCTCAGGAACTTAATAGCTACAGTTCTATGAAGATTCCAAAACATTTTATCAATCATGCAAGATGTGTTTAGAAGCACAGTGAATCTTCAGCAGAGACTAAACCCTCAACTTATCCCCTCCCCATTTTATTAAATGATAAGCAAACAAAAATTACAGTTCTATGAAGGAAGAGTAAAAATTTTTTTTGCAATATCTAAAAATTCTGTGTAATAGATTCCAATGAATAAATATATATTTTTAACTTATTCTACAACCCATAAAGAAATGAAAGTAATTACATATTCAAATTTTAAAACTAGTTTTGAGGATAAAATACCCAAGATGCAAAAAAGTTTAGGACATATACAGTTGTGGTAGCAACTGAATTTTAGTTTCCACACTCCCACACTCCTTTCTCTCTTCCATATATATATATATATATATATATATATATATACACACATTGTATAATTATATATGCTCAAATCATACAGTGATTCTTTATCTATGAGACTAGGCATTCTATTAAATGCCCACACAAGTAAATTATACTTAGAAGGAGTAGTTTATATATTCATTCTTTTGACATATCCTGGTAGAGTTAATTTTCAGATGATCAAGCCAAGAATAAAAAAATATATTATTCTGTGTTTACTGTTCCTGAAATCTATTAGATCTAATGCACTATAGACTAATGTCACCTTTAGTTGTTCAAACTTGAGTATACAAGCACACTACATAAGCAAAAACTCTAATAACTGGGCATAAGAAAATATAGTGGAGAGATGAAATCAAATATAACTTACAAACAGTGCCTGTCTGACATACATGTAAAGGTATCCATAATCATCCTGTTAGATACTAACATACTATTTAGATTTAAATGCATAAACAGTTCATGTAAAGGATGGTAATTGTAATACTTTAAAAAGTCAAACCTAGCATCTCTCCCTGAGACCAGGGAGGAAGAGATGGAACTAACTGGTGCTGGAAGCTGTCCTGAGGTTCCTTTGAAGACTTCCAGATTCAGTCCTCATACAGAGTTCACATTGTCCCTTCTCTTGGCTGAGAGCATCCAGACAGATGTGTTTCCACCATTGCTAGTTTGAAGGCTCCATTCTCTCCACCAAGCTAATTACATTGAACTGAGTGGGAATAGATCCATTCTCTGTCTAGATTCAACAGAGAGAGCCTGAGAACCACTTAACGGACTGCTCAGTTATCCTGTACAACCCCAACAGCTCTGCTCAGTTCACAGTGGGCCCTGGATAGATTTTTGCTAAAGGTGTGGGTGAGTGCAGAATTGCCGTCTTGTCATGGAGAAGCAGATCCCACTGGGAAGCCCAGTCTCAAGTTCCAGATGAGATAGATAGATAGATATGAGGTAGATAGATAGATAGATAGATAGATATATCGAGAGAGAGAGAGAGAGGGAGAGAGAGAGAGATCACTCAGCCATAAAAAAAGAATATCTTGCCATTTGTGACAATATGGATGCACCCTAGAGGGTATTATACTGAGTGAAATAAGTTGGACAGAAGAAGACAAATACCATATGATTTCATTTATATAGAGAATCTAAAAAATAAAACAAATGAACAAGCAAACAAAAAAACAGAGACAGAATCATAAATACAAAGAACAAACTGGTGGTTACCAGAGGGAAGAGAGTTGGAGGGGTAGGCAAAATAAGGGAAGGGGGTTAAGAGATATAAAATTCCAGTTATAAAATAAATAAGTCATGGGGATGAAAAGTACAACATAGGGAATGTAGTGAATAATATTGTAACAATGTTGTATGGTGAAAGACAGTAACTGCACTTATGGTGAACATTGGGTAATGTGTAGAATTGTCTAATCACTGTGTTGTATATCTGAAACGAGTTAACATTGTATGTCAGCTATACTTCAATAAAAAAAAGAGTAAGAACGCTTACAGGTTGAAATTAAGAGGGATCAAATTGTAAAAGATGAGATGTGTCACTGATAACACAGTCCCAAAACAAATCAGTCAATATGTGATTGAAAAGCATGCAAAATATAATCAACGTGATGATAAAAAAGGCAGGGCTAATGTATAATTATAACTAAGAAAGATTAAGTCAAAATAATTGCATGGCATTCCATCTGAGAATAAGTTAATGTGGCATACTGAAGGGAATTCAGGGAGTCTGAATTAGACAGTACACTGAACCCTGTAAATCTCTGTGTCCTAACTTCCTGCAAAGCTTTCCTAGGAGGTTTCTCTCAGTTCTATCAGGCATTTTCAAAAATAATTTTTGTTTGAAAGGTATGTTCACAGGTACCCTTTCCATTTGGTATTTTAAAGAGTTCCCAGCTGGAGGTCAGGACCTGGGCTCCAGGTACATGTCCAAAGATGGACCCTCCATGCATTCTGGACTTCATCTCTCCCTTTGTAAAGTGGGGGTGTGGAGCCAAAAACACAAAGACAACTTCCAGAGGTGTTGCCTCTGCCTCCTTTTTTTTTTTTTTTTTTTTTTTTTTTCTTTTTTGGACCCTTGGAGCCACCTTCCTTTCTTTACTGCCAACCTGTCTTTTATCCTAGTATCTGTCTGTTATGAATGCATCTCATTGATTCCTAGCAAAAGTGGCTGTTGAATGTTGGAGGAGTACTTGCAGTGTGCCAAGGAGCACTTTATCTGCTCTATTTCATTTACTCTTCCCAAGAGACCAATGACATTGTTTCATAACAACAAATATTCATCTAAATCATTACCTACATTGTATCGCAACAGTATATCGTATTTTTAAATGTCTTAATGTTGGCAAGTTAAACTGTTTTCAATATTATAAAATTAGAAGGATAAGTAATAACATATATATGTGTTTATTATGTGCTATAATAAACATTATATATATACATATATATATATATATATATATGTATATCATTCATTCATTCATTCAACAAACATTTGTTGAGTGCCAGTTATGTGCCAGGTATTAGAACTATGAAGACGAATGAGGAAATCCTATTCCTTGGCTTCAAGGAGCTTACAGTGCATTGGAAAATGTTAAGTAAGTAAACAGGCAATTAAAATACAGAGTGAGTACATAATTGGAGTAAAAGGGAGGAGTGATCAGGAGAAGTTTCCTGGAGTGCAGTCCTGAAAGATGAAACACTACTGGTAGAGATACGTGGCAGAGGGTTCCTGGAGAGGAGAAATGGAGGGTTTTACGGAAACTGAAACATGTACAATAGGGCTAATATATTTTACCAAGTGCTAGCAGCAACCCATTTAGTCACTGATGAAACCAGTTTTGTTAGTCATGCCAATATTTCATTTAAAACAGAAAGGAAAATGTCAGAGTGCATCACTGTAGAAAGGTTAAATCTTGTTTTAAAAAAAACTTTTGTTTCATTATTATGCGTGAACCAAGTTAAAAATGTTTGAAAAACACTGAGCTAGAATGTCAAGGATGTGGGGAGAGGCAGCGTAGGGAGTGTTAAAAATGAGATCTGGAATGAATTTACACTATATCCTGAAGACAGTAGGAGTCATTGAAGAATAATTCAGGAAATAAGGTGATCGGTTTTGTGTTTTAGAAAGATCCCACTAAAGAAAAGATTAAAGAAGTGCCAGGAGACAGCACAAGTGGCTATTGTGGAGATGGAGATGGTCTGGAGTAAGACACTAGCACTAGGGATGGAGAGAGAGCCCACTGAAGGTTGGCCCTCAATAGATAAAGGTACCAATTTGTACTGTTTCACTTGGTGGAAGTGAAAATTGGTCCCATTACTTTGGAAAATGAGTTGGCAGTAGCTATGAAAGCTGATCATATACGAACGTTATGATCCAACTATAACTCTTTTAAGGACTCTTCTTCTCCAAAAAGAAAAGCTTGCATGTGTCCCAAAAGACATGGGCAAGAATGTTCATTGCCACACTATCCCTATAACAAATTGAGAACAAAACATTCATCAATAATAGAATGAATCAACTGTGATATATTTATACCTTAAAATAGTTTACTGTCCTTTGCAAAAATCATTGGCTAATCTTCCAAACAGAACAGAGAATGAAGAAGCAGACACAAACAATACATATAGCATGATTCCATTTATAGAAAGATCAAAAACTGATAAATCTATGGTGTGAGAAATCAGAACGGCAGTTGCCTTTGATGAAGGCCAGTAATGGCTTGGTAGGACTCAAAGGACCTTCTGGGAGTTGAAAATATTGTTATCTCTTCATCTGGAAGGTGATTACATGAGTGTGTTCTCTGTGTGAAAAATCATCAGGCTTTCTGTTTATGATTTTTTTTTATTGTGAAATATATTATCCTTCCGTTTTTTTGAAAAGTAGAAATTCAGCAGAGATTTTTAAATTATTTTCTGAGAGTAATTCTATAGCACAACTGCTGATTCCATAGAGATGCACCTTATCTGCCCAAAGTTGAGTTTCTCATGGACTTCACTTCATGGCCCTGTAGTCGTGGCAAGACTTCTCTCATATTTTGTTTCATGTTATTTTTATTCTCATTCCTCATCTTTTTCCCTCCCACATGCCCATCCTAGTGTATTTACTATCTACTCTTTCAATTCATTGTCTATTTTTCTTTGTAGAAATACATATATCCTTGAGAAATTCATGGTGGTTGTGTGTTCATGTGCTTTTAATATGTATAAATGACACTGTGCCAAAAAATCTCATTTTGTTTCTTACGTATTAGACTTAAATAATGTGATTTTCAGATATATCCATGTATGATGAAAATACAACTAATTTGTTATCATTGCTACAAGGCATTCCTCTGTATGCACGTGTTTACTTACTCATTGCTGGGGGTGGGTAATGGATCTCTAGGTTGCCTCCCACCCTTTGTGGCCACAAACTATGCGGTGTCTTTATGGATCTGGGGAGAGTTGATAACACACATTTTATAGACTTTTCATCCTCATCATCAATTTTTTTTTTCAGGAAGATTCAGCCACTTTCCCATCAGGTTTTAGAACTCTTTTTCATTTTTTCCCAATCTGATAAGCAAAACACTCTCGATACAGTCTTCATTTGCATTTTTAAATATGAGTATGATTAAATAACTTTTTAAATTTTTTGATGTTATTTTTGAGAGAGAGAGAGAGAGAGAGAGAGCAAGCGGGGGAGGGGCAGAGAGAGAGAGACACACACACAGAATCTGAAGCAGGCTCCGGACTCTGAGCTGCCAGCACAGAGTCCAATGTGGGGCTTGAACTCACAGACTGAAAGATCATGACCTGAGTCGAAGTCGGATGCTTAAGCGACTGGGCCACCTAGGTGCCCCTTAAATAATTTTTAATGCTTTTTTTTATTCATTTGTATTTCTTCTTGGTCAACTGTTTGTTCATGCCTTTAACTCACTTTTCTTCCATGATTTTTTTTTTCACTCTTAAGAGGTATTCCTATATTAAAGAAAAATTGACCTGTGATCATTATATTACAGATATTTCCCTCATTTTATTACTTGTGTTTTAATTTTGTCTATCATGGTATTGCTGGTGAGGATAGGAGAGTTGCTTTTGAGTTTTTGTTTGTTTGCTGTTTGGTTTGCTTTTAGCCTTATAGTTTCTTTTTATGGTTTTGCCTTTGGAGATAATGCTTAAGAAGAGCAAAAAATTCAGAAAAATTCAATTATATGTTAAAAGGTAGGAAAGTGTGGAAAAGGGGGAGTGGGGTTAAAAGGAACGTTAATCCTATCAAGGCAACTGGGGAAGACAGTAACCAATCAAACCAAAGGTAACCATATTTGCAAAATAAATTTTTGATGTTAGGGCATTTCCAAGAAAGACTCCAAAAATATATGGTTTATTTAACTGACTGATCTCCAATTTACAATTTTCACACTTGAAAAGTAATGTACTAAACCCCCCTCTTTGGCCCTTAACTTATCTATAACAATTACGATTGATATTTCAATAAATGTGGTCAAATGTTTTTAATTACCCAAGGCTTTAACATCTATAGTTTTCTTTTTAATTTTTTTAATGTTTATTTTTGAGAGAGAGAGAGACAGAGTGTGAGCAGGGGAAGGGCAGAGGGAGAGGGAGACACAGAATCTGAAGCAGGCTCCAGGCTCTGAGCTGTCAGCACAGAGCCCGATGCAAGGCTGAAACTCACAAGCTGTGAGATCATGACCTGAGCTGAAGTCAGATGATTAAGCAATTGAGCCACCGAGGTGCCCCTTTAACATCTATAGTTTTAAACATACTTGTATTTTACTTTTATTACATATTTTGCTGATGTTCTATCTTAGATTTGCTCTCTTGGTATTTGGGATTTTGCTTATTTGTTTGCTTTGCTATATTTTGGTGATATTTTATTTGGTAGAGACTGTGAAAGGTAACTTCAGTTTCCTAGGGAAATGAGTCCTCCTGTCACTTGTGTTTTCTCTTTGGTACAGTAGAAGTAAACAAACAAAGAACAATTAAAATTCCCCACTTCATCCTTAACAAAATATTAACAATGTAAATCAAAGCAAAATACAAAAAGGATAATATATCGCAACCAACTGGGGTTTATCTCAGGAATACAAGGCTGGCTTAGCATTCCAAAATCATTCAGTAGATTTTACCACATTAGCAGATAAACAAAAAAAAAGCCACATTATGATTTCAATAGATTCAGAAAGCTCATTGAACAAAATTCAATGCTTCTTCATAAAAAAATCTCTCCTAAAACTACAGATTGAAGAAGATATCCAGGCTTACCGAATATCCTCCTTGTGATGAAGTACGTGATGAGAGACAGTGAACAAAACACAGATCTATGATCTCAGAAATTATTACAGGGATAGGCAGAGCACAGAGGAGCACATAGGAAACTATGCTTATTATACTACAATGGTTGATGCATGTCATTATAAATTTGTCCAAACTCACACAATGTACATCACTATAGGGAACCCTGATAGTTTTTTTAAAAATTTTTTTAATGTTTATTTATTTTTGAGAGAGACAGAGCATGATCAGGGGAGGGGCAGAGAAAGAGGGAGATACAGAATCTGAAGCAGTCTCCAGGCTCTGAGCCATCAGCACAGAGCCCAACGTGGGGCTCCAACCCATGAACTGTGCAATCATGACCCAAGCCGGAGTCAGGAACTTAATGGATTGAGCCAACCAGGTGCTCCTGGAGAGCCTTGATGTTAACTATGGACTTTAAGCGATAACAATGTGTCAATGTAGGTTTATCAACCGTAACAAATTTTCCATCTGGTGGGGATAACGGAGTATACTATGCATATGTGGGGGTAGAGGGTCTATAGGAAATATTTGTCCTTTCTCCTCAGCTATGGTGTGAATCTAAAACTACTCTAAAAAGTAAAATATATTTAAAAATAACATCATAATATAAATAATACACAATCATAAATTACACAATGGACTATGAGGTAACATATAGCATATAATGAGAAAGACAAAACAGAAGTCAAAACTTCATTTAGTTGTGCCTCTTTGAGAATATTTCATTTTATTAAAAAAATTTTTTTAGTTTATTTATTTATTTTGAGAGAGAGAGTGAGACAGAGAGAATGAGTTGGAGAGGAGCAGAGAATCCCAAGCAGGTACCACCCTGTCAGCACAGGGGCCTATGCGGGGTTCGATCCCATGAACCGTGAGATCATGACCTGAGCTGAGATTAAGAGGTGGACTGAGCTTAGCCAACTGAGCCACCCAGGCATCCCTAGGATGCATCATTATATTTTAAAATGACCATGAATAAATGGTAAAAATTTCAAAAAGTATTAGGACACACACATTTGTATCTATAAGAATAGACTGGTTGTCCCAACACCACTGATAAACAAACCATTTTCCTCCTCACTTATAGTAAATGCCAACTTTATCAGTCACTAAATCTTCATGTAATCTAAGGAATATTGGACCTTCTCTTTTACCTTACAGTTAATTTCATCACATTATCATCCACACCAAACAAAAACCCAATAAATATTCTTTTCCAAAAGCATTGAAAAGCATGGTGGATTTGGTGGGATGCTGACAAAGGCATTGTACATCTCTACATGCAGTGAAACTTGATGAAAATTCTTTTTCACTAACCCTCTTGCCCTCTACCATAGGTTTATCCGAGTCTCTCCCACTCACCACCCCACAGCTACTTTTTCCTCTGCCTCATGTTAGTCCCCACAGCACGACCACCTCTTCTAGAAGCAGGGACTCCTGCCCAATGATATTTCCCACTAACAGACTCCTTAAAGAAGGGGCCCATCTCTTATTTCAATGGTGCAACTCCCCAGGAATTCAGGCCTATGGACTTGGTATTCTTTCCTGTCCTTTGCATGACTATACACCACTTCTTTTATTACCTTAGTCATGGGTTTTAATATCTGATAGGCTAAATAATAAATAAACAGTCTTTCTCATTATTCTTCTTTTTAAAATATTTTCTTGGTCGATCTCGTTCCAGATAAACTTCAGAATCATTTTTGCTCTGACCTTTCTCTTGCTTGTAGTTTTTAAAAATTTGTTTTGGGAAGCAACTATGGTTAATTAATCAATTTTCCAGCTTTATTGAGGTATAACTGACAAACTTATAGTCAAAGTGTACAACATGATATATACATACATATGATTTGATGTATACACTATGAAATGATTCCCCCAATCAAGCTAATTAACATACCCATTACCTTATATGGTTATTTATTTATTTATTTATTTATGAGAATGTTTAAGATCTACTCTCTTAGAGGGGCTCCTGGGTGACTCAGTCGGTTAAGCGTCTGACTTTGGCTCAGGTCATGATCTCAGGGCTCATGGATTCGAGCCGCGTGCATCTGGCTCTGTGATGACAGCTCAGAGTCTACTTAGAACTTTATGTCTCTGTCTCTCTCTGCCCCTCCCCCACTCACGTTTTCTCTCTCTCAAAAATATTTTTAAAAATTTAAAAAATTTTTTTAAAAAATGTTTTTTAAAAATATGTTTTTTAAAAATTTTTTAAAAAGATCTACTCTCTTAGCAAATTCCAAGTATACAATACAGTATTATTACCTATAATCACCATGCTATACATTAGATCCTTGGATTTATTCATCTTATAACTAAAAGTTTGTACCCTTTGGCCAACCTCTCCCTATTTCCCTGCCCACCCCCTAGCCCATGGCAACCACCACTCTACTCTGTTTCTGATTTTAACTTTTTATTTATTTTTAATAATTCCACATACAAGTGATTCCTTACAGTGTTTATCTTTCTCTAACTTATTTCACTTTGCATAATGCCCTCCAATTTCATCCATGTTGTTATAAGTGGCAAGATTTCCATCTTTTTTATGGTTGAGTAATACTTCAGTGTGTGTGTGTGTGTGTGTGTATCATATTTTCTGTTTCCTTTCGTCCATTGATAGACACTTAGGTTGTTTCCATATCTTGCCTATAATGAATAACGAATAATGCTGCAATGAACATGGGAGTACAGATACATCTTAGAGACAGTGATTTTATTTCCTTTGGATTTATACCCAGAAGTGCAATTTATGGATCATGTGGTAATTCTATTTGTAATTTCTTGAGGAATCTCCATACTGCTTTCCACAGTGGCTGGACCAACTTACATTCCCAACAACAGTATAGAAGCATTCCCTTTCTCCACATCCTTGCCAGCATTTTTTTTTTTTTTTATCTCTTGGCTTTTTTAGGAAAGACATTTTAACAAGCGTGAGGTGAGATTCCATTGTGGTTTTGATTTGCATTTCCCTGATGACTAGTGATATTGTGTACTTTTTCATGTACCTATTGGCCCTTTTCTTCTTTGGGAACATGTCTTTTCAGATCTTTGCCCATTTTTTAATCATGTTATTTGTTTTTTTGCTATTGAGTTGTGAGAGTTTCTTATATATTTTGGATATTAATCCATTATCAGATTTGTGCTTTACAAATATCTTCTCTCGTTCCATAGGTTACCTTCCTTGCTTATTGTTTTTAATTGAGATTTTATTTAGCATTGCATTAAATTTATTGATTATTTGGAAGAACAACTTTTTTCCACAAAATTATCTTCCTATCTAGAAACTTAGTTTATATTCCTATTTAAAGTCTTCTTTCACATACATTGCACAATGTTGTCTTTTTCTTCTTATAGGTCTTTGTGAATTGTGGTAAGTTTATCAGCAAACTGGAAGAAGATACTTTCTAAACATTGCACATTACCCAGCATCACACTTAGTGTAAAACACTAAAAACTCCTTTAAAGGAAAAAACATAACAAAAATATCCATAGTATCTCCTACTGTTCAGTGTTATTATAGAAATTCTAACCAATAAAATAAGGAAATAAAAATAGGAAGATGAAGTTATCATTCTTTACAGATAGTAAGTTTGTGCACCTGAAAATCAAAAAGATTCAACTGGAAAACTATTAGAACATATAAAACCTTTAATCAGTGTATTGTTTACAACATTACTGTGCTAAAAATTTGTAGCTTTCTAATAGACATTAATATCCAGTTTGGAATAGGAACCATTAAAATCTGAACAAATGACACCACAGATCATATTGACTTTTCAGGCCCCACCAAAGGAATTTTCCTATGGATACCTTCTCAAAGTAGCCTAAGTGCCCCTAGGTTTATTATTATTATTATTAATTATTAATGTTTATTTATTTTTCAGAGAGAGAGAGAGAGAGAGAGAGAGAGAATGTGCACAAGTGGGGGAAGGGCCGAGAGGGGGGACAGAGGATTGGAAGTGTGCTCCACCCTTGACAGCAGAGAGCCCAAGGCAGGGCTCAAACTTACAAGCCTTGAGATCAAGACCTGAGCCAAAATCAGACACTCAACTGAGTGAACCACCCAGGAGCCCCATAAGTGCCCCTAGTTTTAACTCACATACTCGCTATGACAATTTCAGCTCTGCACTTGCATGAATTTCCAGGTACTATATTGTCTGACCATTTGTCTCAATGAGATTCAAGTGCTTTGTGGACATGAATCTCATCTGTGTTGTCCTCGTTCCTGCCAAACAAAAGACCTTCTTGGATCTCTGACATGGTATGTCACTTGGTATTCAGTGTGAAGTGTGTGGCCCACAGCACAGGGGTAAGAGCATGGACAATTGAGACGTAGGTGGGTTCAAATTCCAGGTCCACTAATCTAGTACATGATCATGAGGAAAGTTCTTAAACTCTTCCTTGTCTCACAATTCCTTCAACATTGAAAAGGCAAAATAGTAGTGTCTACTTCATAGGATTTTCTGAAGGTTAAATGGAAGTGATGTGCACTTAGCAATGTACTTGGGCATCTCCTAAATATTAACAAGCTGGTTGACTGCCAGCTGATGATGGTACAAATAAATTACCAAGCTGGTAATAGTAGGAGTAAAAGTCAGCATTTTAGTGTGTTGAGGTAATTTATCATCGTTACCTGAACTTACTAGGAATGTTTAAGATGAACCAAAATAGATCCAGGATGTTGGGTTGACTGTCTCTACCCTCCGTCCACCTGTACTACATGATAAAGTCTTTGTTAGACTCTGAACCCAGGATGAGTTCCAACCACCGTGACTTAGGTCATGGGGCCTCTGTCATGCAGTGTCAAGAAAGTGGCTGTGGCAGCCTGTCAGCCATGTTGACCACCTAGCAGTGGTGAGAATTTCAGACCACCAGGCTGATAGCTTCTGAAATGTGTGACACCACAAAGAAAGCCATAGCTCTTCTCTGCTTGGCATAACTGCTGCAGAAATACAATTACTTCTTTTTCTAGACACTTTTAGAAATTCAAACCGTGCCTTTTTCCAAAAAGGGATGTGAAATTGCTTACATGCAAAAGCATAGTGCAAGATGAAAAAAGTAAGTGAAGAAATTGTGGGAAGAGGGAAATTAGAGTAGGACAAGGAGCTAAAGCTGGGGCTAACATTATCACACAAAATACATACCTAAAAGTTTAGTGTAAATTGTGAAATAGCGGCAGGACTTTGACTCAGCTTCTTAGCATCAGAAGCAAAAAGAGTGAAATCTTTTCATGAAAGTTGTTCAGGAAAATGACAATCATTCCTGATGCTCAGTTCTGAGAGAAATTTCTCTACCGAGTAACCATACATTAGAGAGTAATGCCCCATAACCTAGTTGACAAGGCCCTCAGCAACATAAACAGTGAACAACATAAGCCCTCTGTGTCGGCAGCTAAGGGAAGTGCTTGATGTTTTTACACCCATTCATCCTCATACAAAAAAGATTGAAAATGTCTCCTTTTTTGATTGGCAAACTCTGTTAGATAAAGGAAGACAGATGTTATGAATGACCATAACATGTGGTTCAAAATTCATGAGGCGAATTTTGGTTCCTTTGAATTCCTGTCGTTAAATGTTTGATGTAGCTGGAAGGGCCTGGGTAAGAATTTTGTAGCAAAAAAGGACTTTCACACTGAACTCTGTGAATTCTTTGCTGGCTTTTTATTCCTACCCAATACAAACCATCCTTTTTATAACTCTGCAGGGTACTTAATGAACAATATTTTATTGTAATAATAATGTGAACTGCACAGTTGATTTACTACCCACATGACTACTGTTCTCTTCCTTCTATTAAGACTGGTTTTGTGTGTGTTTTCAAATACGTAGACTGAGCACTAAGAATGATGAGGGTCGCTTAGAGGAAAAGACGCAGAAACAAAAGGAAGGGGGTGGCACACGTTTTTATGGTCTCTGATCTTTGTGCTGGTGCTCTTACAGATACAGAAATGGAGCAAATGTACACTTTATGGAACACAATCAGCCTGGGCAAAGACTGACTGTCCTGTATTTGGAATTAGTTTTGGAAGCAGAACAGAGGTGTGTTTTTCATTATGCCACATTGGATTTTCGCATTCGAGAGTATAATTACCAAACCCAGCCCTCAAACCACTGCAAAAACATCACATGCTTCTTACACACATTTTTTCCCTTCAAACTAGCACTCAAGCGCCCACCAAGGGCCCTGCCCACAGTAGGGTTAGTTTAAAATTTTTTTCAAACACTGTTGTAACATGGCTCTCATCCACAAAACAAGTATTATCAGCAGTTAAATCACGGGACTATTCTTACATTATAGATAACTTGGTGCATTTAACGTATAGTAGTTATTTTTGGAAGACCCTGGGTCAGACTCCCTCTGTATAAAATGACTCTCCAGGAGTCGGGCTGTCAGCAGCACACCAGTATCTCTTTCAAGCCTATAATGAGCCCGTGCTACAAACTTGAAGTCTAGAAGGCCAATTCAGTTTGGAGGTTAACTTCCATTAAAGTTTAGAAATGGTGCTAAGGAGAAACAAAGACCAAAAATAGTGCACATTTTACGCTTATTCTCTGCCTGAGAGCCCATTTGGGGTCAGTGAGAAAATCTAAGTGCTACATTTTCTTACACTCCCCCTTTCTCGCTGCAAACCCACGATTCTCCCGCTCATCCCCGTGGGCTGGGGCATGGCAGTAACTGAGGCTTCCTGGGCAGAAGCGGTTTCTCACTGAATTGTATTCTAGCAGCTTCAGTGATTTAATGCACTTCTCAAAGAACCACAGTCAAGAGGAGCAGCGGTGGGGGAAAGGGAATGATTGATCACCTGGATTAGTTAGTGTAGAATATACAATCACTCATAAAATGCAAGATGATTTTTGGTGATGCATCAACACACATTTATCAATTTAACAGTTAAGTGTTTACAATAATAACTTACATTCACATAACGTTTTACTTATCATCCCTTGTTACAGATGAGGAAACTAAGGCACAGAGAGAGAGCAAGTGCTTGGTTGTTTAGGAAGGAGGGTAACAATTTCTGAGCCAGCAATTGCACCGTTCTGTTAGGCATTTATCCCAGAAAAAAGAAACATGTTCGCACAAAAACCCATATGCAAATATTCCAAATACCGGAAATAACTCAGATGTTCTTCAACAGGTGAGTGGTTAAACAAATAGTGGTAAATCCATACCAGGGAATACTACTCAGCAATAAAAGGAACAAACTATACACGAAACAGCTTGGATGGATCTCAAGGGAATTATGCTAAGTGAAAAAAGTCAGTCCCAAAACTTATGTGATTTCCTTTCTGTAACATTCTCAAAATGACAAAGTTATAGGGAAATAGATAGCTGGGTGCCACGATTTAGGGAGGGTTGGGGAGAAAGGTGGCTGTGGCTATAAAAGGGTAGCATGAGAAATCTGCGTGATGGAACTGTCTTGTTTCTTGATGTGATGTAGTCCCCTGAATCTACCCAGGTGAGTAAAATTACATAGGACTAAAGATACAGGAAAATGAGTGTCTGCAACCTGGTGGATGACACCAATGTCAGTTTCCTGTTGGTGATATTATTCTCTAGTTATGCAAGATGTTATCATTGGGGGAGACTGGGTGAAGTAAATATAGCATTTCTCTGTATTCTTTCTTACAGCTGCATCCTTTAAATTAAAAATACAATAGCCAACCTTATTTTTAAAAGTCAGTAGAAGGCAGAGTAAGTACACTCTGAGAAAATCTACAGAAAATAGCAGAGATGCAAAATAAGAATGGGTGGAGAATGGGGAGAGGCTATTAATTATTATGTGGTTTCTTTTTAGTGTGGTGAAAATGTTCTAAACTTAGTTTATGGTGATGGTTGCACAATTCTGTGAATATACTAAAAACCATTGAGTTGTACACTTTAAATAGGTGAGTTTTATGGTGTGTGATGCTTAAGAAAAACAAAAAGAAAAAAAAAAATCAACCCAGGAGTGGTATTATCTGAAGTACAAACAGAGAACATGAAAAACATTGGGGCAGATATTTTCAAAGAAGTATTTCAAGAAAATTTCCTAGAATTGAAAGATATCTATTTATTTATAGATTTAAAAGATCTTTGTAGGGCTTAGAACAATGAAAATAATATTCATACCAGTGCACAACAATGTAACATTCTAGAATGTTCGGGACCAAGAGAAAATTCTAAAAGTTTCCAAAAAAGAAAAAAAAGTTACATACATACAATAGATAGGGAATAAGAATGTTACCAGATTTGTTTGACTTTATTTTTAAATTCACACCCTGCGCAGGGTTTTGTTTTTGTTTTTGTTTTTGTTTTTGTTTTTGTTTTTGGTGCATAGTTCAGTGGGTGTTGACAATTGCAGAGTCACGTAGCCACTGCCACAAATGAGATACCAGTTCTGTCACCTCAGAGATTTCCCTGTGCTGCTTCATTGAAGTCATACTCTCCCTCACCAGTATCCTCTGACAATCACTGATATGCTCTCCATCCCTACGGTTTTGCCTTTCCCAGAGTGTCTTGTAGATGAAGTAATGCAATGTTTAGCCTCTTGAGTTTCAGCCACATTGTTGTATGTATCAATAGTTCATACCTTTGGGTGCCTGAGTAGTATTCCATTACATTGATGTACCACAGCACAGGTGGCTTATCCATTCACCAGTTGAAGGGCGTGTGGGTTCCTTTACCCTTTGGCAAGTATGAATACAGCTGCTAAACTCATTTAGATATGCGCTTTTGTGAGAATATGTTTTCATTTCTCTTGAGTAAATACCTACAGGTGGGATGCCTGGGTCCTGTGGTGAGGGATTGCTTACAAGGGACTGACAACCAGTTTTCCCGGAGTGGTATCGTGGTGTAAGAGAGTTCCAGTCGTTCCACATTAACTCCATCGCTTGTTGTTCTGTGTTTTCATTTAGTAATTCCAGAAGGTACTGCTTTCTCAGTGTGGTTTCCGTTTGCAGTTCCCTAATGACTAATGATGATGAGCATCTTTTCATGTGTTTATTTGCCATCTTTATGTCTTGTTTGAGGAAATGTCTCTGAAAATATTGCCCATTTTTTTACTGGGTGTTTTTGTTTTTTAAATGATTGAGCCTTAAGAGTTCTTTATATATTCTGGGCACAAATTATTTGTCAGATATATGATTTGCAAATACTTTATTTCAGTCGGGGAGTTATCTTTTCATTCTATTGTATATAGTATGAAGTAAGGATGTCAGTGTGGGTTTGTTTTGCTTGTGGAGATTCAATTGTCTCTGTACAATGTATTGAAAAGGCTGTCCAATGCTACTGTTTGGGCACCTTTGTTGAAAATCAACTGATCGTGGGGCACCTGGGTGACTGTCGGTTGAGCATCTGACTTTAGCTCAAGTCATGATCTCGTGGTTCATGAGTTCAAGCCCTGCATCAGGCTCACTGCCGTTAGTGCAGGGCCCGCTTCAGATCTTCTGTCCCTCTCTCTCTGTCCCTCTGCCACTCACGCTGTCTCAAAAATAAAAAAATAAAAATTTTTTAAAGAAAATAAACTGATCATAAATGTAAGCATTTATTTCTAGACTTTTTATTTCATCCCATTGATCTATACTTTTATCCTTATGCACTATCTTGAATATTGTGGCTTTATAGTAAGTTTTAAAATTAGGTAGTGTACATCACCCAACTTTATTCTTTTTCCAAATTGTTTTGGTTATTTCAAGTTTTACATTTCAAGTAAATTATGGGATCGGCTTATCAATTCCTAAAAGAGAAAAAAAACCTTCTTGGGATTGTTGTAGGGATTGTATTAAATCTACACATCGATTTGGGAAGAATTGACATCTTAACAAGGAACATCCCTCTGGTTATTCAAATATTCTTTCGTTTCCCTCTGCAAAGTTTTCTAGTTTTTAGAATACAGGTCCTACACTTTGTTAAACGTATTCCTAAATATTTTATTCTTTTTGATGCCATTGTGAATGAAACTGTTTTCTTATTTTCACTTTCATATTGTTTGCTGCTAGCATGTAGAAATGCAATTGGTTTTTATACTAATTTATACGTCATGACCTTGCTAGTCTTGTTTATTAGCTGTAATAGTTTTTGTAGATTCTGTGGGATTTTCTACACAAAGGATCTTATTGTCTGTGAATGAGAATGACTGTTGTTCTTTCTTCTCATTTGCATGCCTTTCACTTCTTTTTTTTCTATCTTACACTGGCTAGAACCTATAGTAGAATATTGAATTGAGGCAGTGAGATTGGAAATCCCTGCCTTGTGCTTGATATCAGGAGAAAGCTTTTGGTCTTTCATCAGTAAATGTAATGTTAAGGTTTTTCATAGATGTCTTTTATCTGATTGAGGGAGTTTTCTTCTAGTCTCTATTTGCTTATAATTAAGAGAACTCTGTGTATGGGAACTCTTCTCTCTCTCTCTGTCCTGTTTTCAGCACCTTTTTACTGCCTGCTGTCATTTACTCTCAGTGACTCATGTGAATTCAACCGGAAATATAAAATCCAAGGAAACAGTCAAGACATTTTCACTCCTTACACTGTGGACAGCATGGGCTTCCAAAGCAAGTACAATCTGTTGTTCTGCAGCCTTTATTTTTTTGAGTAAGAATTGGCTCATATGCTATTAGTAATTAGGTTAAGGATGTATAATGCGGAAGTTGTGTTCACTCAAATGTAATTTTTCCTAGCATTTCACACCAGCAAATGAGAGCAACAGAAACTAAAACACCTAATACGCCTGGAGACCACAAAGCCACAAAGCTGTGTGAGTACAGTCCCACAATAGTCTTCTCCTTGTCTCCATTTATGTGATTGGCTGTTTCTGCCAATCACTGTGTTTTGCATCGTTTGCCATAGTTCAGCAACCTTAACTCTTCCTTTCGGGTCTGTTCATTTATCTGTTGCTGTATAACAAGCCATCCCCACAACTTAGTGGTTTAAAACAACATAAATATTTAATTTACTCATGTACTGGCAATTTTGGCAAGGCTTGGGAGGAACAGCTCTCTGTTTCACAGCATCTGAGGCCTCACTTTGAATGACTACAGTGCACAGTGTACTAGCTTGGGACTGGCTGAGTCTGTCTGTCTCTCTCTCTCTCTCTCTCTCTCTCTCTCCCTCTCTCCCTTCCCATGTGAATAGCTCAGGCTTCCCACAGCATGCTGATCTCAGGTGGTTGGACTTCTCACACAGCAGCTGACTTCTCCCGACACCAGCATTCTCAGAGTCTGTGATGGAAGCTTCGAGTGTTCTTACAACCTGACTCAGAAGTCCTAGCATGTTACTTCTGCTGCATTCTGTTGGCCAAGCAAGTCACTAGGGCTCAGATTCAAGCAGAGGAAACTAGACTCTACTTCTCAATGCAAGGAATAGCCAGAAATAAGTGTAACCATCTTTTATCTATCAAAAAACCCTTTCATCAAAATCATTTTATTTTTTAATGCTTAAATTCCATATTTATTATAGTACTTTTACTTAGACATTTATTTTATTTTAATTTTATTTTATTTTATTTTATTTTACTTTAAATGTTGATTTATTTATTTCTGAGAGAGAGAGAGAGCATGGGAGGGGCAAAGAGAGAGGGGGAGAGAGAGAATCCCAAGCAGGCTCCACACCATCAGTGCAGAGCCTGATATGGGCTCTAGCTCATGAACTGTGAGATCATGACCTAGGCCAAAATCAGAGCCGACGTTAAGCCAGAGGCTAAACCAAGTGAGTCACCCAGGTATCCCAGGAATTTATATCATTTTAAATCATGCTGGTATATTCATTTTAAATTGTGCTACTTATTGATTTAAGTGAGGCTCTAATTATTAAGATCAATAGATTTTGAGTGGTTTGGGCCGACTGTATTTTCTCCACAAACTTTATGGTTTTGAGTGCAAGATTTCACAGAACTCCATATTTTCAGGACTATTTCATTGCACACACACCATAACAGCAGAAACATCTGTAAATTCATGTGCTTATGATCTTAGGGTCTTCACTCAGTGTTCAGGCCTCCGCTTAAACCTAGCATTTCTTAAGGAGGCCCCGTGTCTTATTTTACTCCTTGGTGCCAATGCAGAACACATCGTTACATCAAACAACACTTGTTCTTTCCAGTAGAAGCTGCGACAAAGAGGCAGTGATAAAATTGATCATCTGTGATGAAGATGGAGATTGATTTCTAGGTGAAATTAGAAAAATGGGTTTTTTTTTCAGATTATTGTTGTTTCTGTTGTAGTAATTCAGCACACTGTCACACATGTGGCATGACAGAGAACTGCATGTAAGGTTAGCTGAGGACATGAAAGGCATTTCAGCCAGAGGAAGTTGGGGGTGTGTGTGTGAGAGAGAGAGAGGTGGTGTAGGGGGAAGAAAAGCTGATCTGTCCTTCAGAGGCTCTGCTGAATTCTTCCCATGCCTGCTTTGGACGCTCATCACCCCATTGTTAAGTACTTTTCAAAACAGAGGAACACCATAAAGAAACCAAATACCTTTCTTTTCAAACTAAAGCTAAGGTACTAACTTTTCTTCTGGCCACATTCTCTGTGAGAATAAACACACATGTGCACACACACACGTGTGTGGACACACACAGGGTTTAACACTCAGAACGTGAGTGCCACCGGTGAAGGGTGGGTCCTAAGCACCAGATTTCTGACTTCAGATCATTCATAAAAATCCCAAGACTGACTACATTAGTAGCACTGTGGAGATGAAAGTCATGGCACCTTGTAGTCACAGAGCAAATTTCAGCAAATATATCTTGAAAACCTGCTGTGTGGTCAATACCCTATGAGGAGGATGTATGGAAAGAAATAAGATAATTCACTTCCTATCATTTAGTTGCTTGAGTCAAAAACCTAAACGCTGAACCCTTTGGCTTCTTCCTCCTTGCTCCCTTTCTAGTCTGGCCACCACTCTCTTCCATGGATGACAGCAGCAGCCCCCAAATTGTCCTTCCTTTTCTACCTACTCCCATCCCATCCCCTCTGTTCTCCACACAGCAGCCAGGATGGCCTTTCTAAAACTTAAATCAGGGGCGCTTGGGTGGCTCATTCAGTTAAGCATCCGACTCTTGGTTTCGGCTCAGGTCATGATCTCACAGTTTGTGAGTTCGAGCCCTGCATCAGGTTCCGTGATGTCGGTGCAGAGCCTGCTTGGGATTCTCTCTCTCTCCCTCTCTCTCTGCCCTCTCCCCCACTTACTCTGTCTCTGTCTCTCTCAAAATAAAGAAATAAACTTAAAAAAATAAAATAAAATAATTTAAAAATTAAATCAGATCACCCTATCAACATTCAGAATAAAATCCAAACTCCTTACTGGGACCTTCAAGGCCCTTGCCCCTCCCTCCTTTCTTACCTTCTGTGCTCTCCCCTTGCTCACTCTGCTCCAACCATGCCAGCTTGCTCTCTATACTCTGAATACACCTTGTTCATGCCCAGCCGGGGCCTTTGCACTAGTTGTTTCTTCTGTATGGACTCATCCTCCCCTTGCCCTGCCTCCTGGCTCCAGACAGTCACTTGATTTGGGCCTCGGCTCAAATGTCACTGCCTCACAGTGGTCCTCTCGGACCCAAAATATCTTGTAAAAGTAGCAGAGGCTCCCAATGTTTCACCCTTCCCGTACCCTAATTTTTGTTATCTTCATACCCTTTTCAGTATTCATCTTTGTTTTTGTTTTTCTTCCTCACTAAAATGAAGCTCTAAGAGCTTTGTTCACCTTGTTAACTGCTACAATCCCTGTGCCTAAAACAGTGCCTGTCACATAGCAAATAAGAAATATTTGTTGCATGAATGAAGCCTATCCTGGAAGAGTTCTGATCTATACCGGAAAGCAATCTTGGAAACAGCCATGGCCATGCAGTGTGACCATGCTGTGATAGAGGCATGCACAAGGTATGTAGGGGAGCACAGAGGATGGAGTCACTGATTCTGCACAGGGAAGGAAGGGGTGGAGTTTTTTCACCTGGGTTCTTGAAGGATGAGTAAGAGTTTGCCAAATGGAGAGGTCTGCAGAGGACATTTCAAGCAGAAGAAAGTGTGTGTGAAGGCTTGGCTGTAAAAACATCAGGTACTGGGGAAGCTCGTCATTTTTCTGTGCCCAGAGAACAGGAGGCACAAACATGGTGCAGCAGGAGAGGAGAGGAAAGACTGGCCGAATGAGCGGCTCAGCTCAGAGACAGAAGTGACTTTCTTAGGAACTTGGAAGAGCCACTGGATTTGAAGAAGGGGAAATCATTTCAGGGTTTCAGAAACATTTTACTGGCAGCCGTGTGGCAGATAGTTTGAGGCAGGAAGATTTTGCTGTTCTCCTGGCCAGCACAAAGTCATCACAGAAGGAATGGAGAGAAGGTGATGGTCAGGAGGTGCATGTTGAGAGAGGATTGAGAGGGTTTGGTGACCTAGGTGTGGGGACAATAGAACGGGAGGAACAGGCTGCATGTTTTTAAACTTGGATGTGGCTTCATGACATTTATCCTGGTAAGGAGTGCAGAAGGAAACACAAGTTCGGAAGTAAGGAAGAGGGGTAACTCTCCTCCATCTGTCTGGCGTCCTTCCTCTCCAAGCCCCTGAATGGCCGTTTCCTGCTTTCCAGCCATCAGTTAATGGGGGAGCCCACCTGCCCATATTCTATGGTAAATTGTACATGGCTGGGCTCACACCTGCTCCACTTAGCCCCAGTTATTAGGCCACACATGTGAGCCTGCCTCTCTCTTCCCTTGGGACAAAATGTCTCTCAGGTGGCTCTTTGTCTATCTCGAAAATAGATTCCAAGCAATTCTGCCCCAGTGGACATGCTCAGGCATGCCAAATCCCGAAAGGGGACGAGACTTAAGCTCTAGCCTGGGCCTACCTTAACTATGTGTATAATATTATCAGATTTTTGTTATTATTTACATGTCATTTTTAAATTACACAACTCTTACATGAATACTTTTCCATTATATATATATATAAAAATACAGAAATACACAAAGACTTGAGAAGCTCCTTTCATACGCCTTCCTTGAAAAGCAAAAAAAGTCCACTCCCCCTCCTCCAAGTAAGATGTATCTCTCTTCAGTCCTTTAGTGCATGCATGTACACACACACACATCCACACACAGAGAAACAATACATGGTTTTATGTGTTATCTTTGGGCTCAGATTATTCTGAAGCCCTTTTTCCCTTACAAATCTGTCTTTAGGGGATCCTGGGTGGCTCAGTTGGTTGAGCTTCCAGCTCTTGATTTCAGCTCAGGTCATGATCCCAGGGTCTTGGGACTGAACCCCGCATTGGGCTCCATGTAGAGCATGGAGCCTGCTTAAGATTCTCTCTCTCTCTCTCTCTCTCTC